>NC_133328.1:26524705-26600215 GCF_042186555.1 Aquarana catesbeiana | reverse complement strand
GAGGGGAAGGGGGGAAAAGGGGGGGAGAGGGAAGGGGAGGGAAAACAGAGGAGAGTGTAACAGTGTGAACTAGGGTGAATGGGAGGTACGAGTACCTGGTACTAGTGTAGGCACAGATGAATTCCCAGGGGAGGCATCCTGCCAGGGCAGGTGCCATCATAAGGTAAATGGGAGGATAATACGGACTGTAAGCGATGGGTGAACACAAAACAAAGCGTGTTCACCTAGCCTAGGGCAACTGCAGGGAAACAAACCAGTATGTTAGATAAGACCAATGTTAATGCCCAGGGATACGGGACTTAAGTGAAACAATAGGTAAGTACTAACCTCAAACTGGCGCTAGGCTGGTAAGCATACAGGAACCTGGGGGTCAAGGACCGGCCGTCAGACTGACAGGCAGGCATAGCCTGCCATTTATAGCCCCTTGTGTCCCCTAGCCCCAATCCCTTTCCCTCTTCCCCCTTCCCTTGTTCCCATCCTTTTACCTTTCATCTCTGCACGTTCACACCACCTAACACTATTGCCTTCTGTGTTTCAGTAATATTCTTTAACCCAATTGGTCACCATACGTATTCCTCTTTACTCCTTGCACATTGCAGTTTCACTTTATGTTACCTTTCACATTTTTTCACCAGGCACTCACCTTATCACCCTTAACCTTCCATTATTACCTCCACATCTTATGCTTCACTTCCGGTGTGTGGTTATCTAGGTCACTTATTACCCTACAATAATTATCCTATGCCAATTACCCCCGTCATTTTGTTAGTTCCCCCAGGTCGCCGTGGGAGATCTCCCTCGGGTGGTGGGGCCACGCGCCTGGGGCCTGTTGTGGACCTGGGTAAGCAGACTCGCCTTTGTTCCCCCCCCAAAATTGTATTACCCCGGTGTAAATGTTGATGCTGGAATATAATTTTACTTACTATGTATTTTGGTAAATTCCATTGTATTTTTTTTATTTGTCAGGTTCAGACTGTTTAGTCAGAATATAATCATCTCTAGATTCCCTCCTGATGAAGCGGTTTATGTCCGCGAAACTAGTCGAGGAACATGATATCTGAGATTTTGTGTTGTACTGTATACCAATGATCCCACTGGTGATATACTTGTACTTTTACTATGTCTTATTCTATTACCTTTGTTTTGTCTTCTGCATCAATAAAAACTATCATATTTTTATTTTTTATCGTTATATGCTTCATATTATTACCCACTATTATTGTACCGGAATAGTCCAATATGCTCCTGTTTTTGGTCGCCTGACTGGGGATCTGGCCTCCAACCCTTTTGATTATTGATTTCTGGATGATGGTACATGTATATTTGTTACTTCAACATTTCATTATAGAGGTCACTTTACTGATCGTATACATTGGGTGGATAACACACCCGGAACTATGTTGAGTGGGATACCTGAGTGTGCTGTTTTAGTGATGGGTTATCCTTGGCCCTTCACTCCGCAGACCCCAGCTACCCCACTCTTCATTTTTAAATTTACCCCCACTGACACATACATTGTGTGTCTCTGAGGGAGGCCTCTTTTTACATGTAATCGTACCTTACTCTATTACCACTATGGCTAATTATCAGCCCCTGGTGCAATCCTCCGAGACAGATGCCCATTAGGTTGGCCTAGACACCTTACCTGGCTACCCGCCCTCTTGTCCACATGCTTTTACCCAATCATGTGGTTTTGTCCTTGGCCCTCCTTAACTTATATGCAATTTGTGCAATTAGGTGTTTATGGGTTTATGCCTTGGAGGGGCTACTGCACCGGTTTCTAGGGTATTTACCAATCCCTAGTCCACCAATTCATGTTTTTCAAGCTCCTTCTAATTTTATCAACCTCTTTGTTCATGTTCTATTAACCTTCCAATCGTTGGTTTTCATTTTATTTTGTATGGTGACTCTGCCTTCCCATTCCTGGTCCGGGCCAGGGCGCGGGCCCCTCCCCCTGTGTCTTCCCTCGGCGGCCTGGTGAGGTCCCTGGTGGAGGGTTCGGTCTCGGACACGGGACCGCCCCCTCCTCTTGCACTGGTCCTGGCAGGGACGTCTTTCCCATGGCCAGGTGGCCGGTGCGCATGCGTGCGCGCGCGATCCTCTCGCGCGCGCGCCCTGTGGAACCTCTGACCCTATGACGTTGTGTGCCGGCGCCCCATTGGAGCGCGGCGCAGCGTCGCAGGGTTGGGAGCTATAAATGGCAGGCTATGCCTGCCTGTCAGTCTGACGGCCGGTCCTTGACCCCCAGGTTCCTGTATGCTTACCAGCCTAGCGCCAGTTTGAGGTTAGTACTTACCTATTGTTTCACTTAAGTCCCGTATCCCTGGGCATTAACATTGGTCTTATCTAACATACTGGTTTGTTTCCCTGCAGTTGCCCTAGGCTAGGTGAACACGCTTTGTTTTGTGTTCACCCATCGCTTACAGTCCGTATTATCCTCCCATTTACCTTATGATGGCACCTGCCCTGGCAGGATGCCTCCCCTGGGAATTCATCTGTGCCTACACTAGTACCAGGTACTCGTACCTCCCATTCACCCTAGTTCACACTGTTACACTCTCCTCTGTTTTCCCTCCCCTTCCCTCTCCCCCCCTTTTCCCCCCTTCCCCTCCCTTCCCCCCATCCCTCCTCTTTCCTCCCCCCTCACCTCCCCCCCCCCCTCCAATTCTCCCTGCTCCTCCCCTTCCATCCCTCCCCTTCCCCCTCCCTCCCCCTTTTCTCCCCCCCGCCTTCCCAATCCCCCCCTACCTTCCCCCTTCCCCCCCCCCCCTTTTTTTCCCCCTTGTGTCCCCTAGCCCCAATCCCTTTCCCTCTTCCCCCTTCCCTTGTTCCCATCCTTTTACCTTTCATCTCTGCACGTTCACACCACCTAACACTATTGCCTTCTGTGTTTCAGTAATATTCTTTAACCCAATTGGTCACCATACGTATTCCTCTTTACTCCTTGCACATTGCAGTTTCACTTTATGTTACCTTTCACATTTTTTCACCAGGCACTCACCTTATCACCCTTAACCTTCCATTATTACCTCCACATCTTATGCTTCACTTCCGGTGTGTGGTTATCTAGGTCACTTATTACCCTACAATAATTATCCTATGCCAATTACCCCCGTCATTTTGTTAGTTCCCCCAGGTCGCCGTGGGAGATCTCCCTCGGGTGGTGGGGCCACGCGCCTGGGGCCTGTTGTGGACCTGGGTAAGCAGACTCGCCTTTGTTCCCCCCCCAAAATTGTATTACCCCGGTGTAAATGTTGATGCTGGAATATAATTTTACTTACTATGTATTTTGGTAAATTCCATTGTATTTTTTTTATTTGTCAGGTTCAGACTGTTTAGTCAGAATATAATCATCTCTAGATTCCCTCCTGATGAAGCGGTTTATGTCCGCGAAACTAGTCGAGGAACATGATATCTGAGATTTTGTGTTGTACTGTATACCAATGATCCCACTGGTGATATACTTGTACTTTTACTATGTCTTATTCTATTACCTTTGTTTTGTCTTCTGCATCAATAAAAACTATCATATTTTTATTTTTTATCGTTATATGCTTCATATTATTACCCACTATTATTGTACCGGAATAGTCCAATATGCTCCTGTTTTTGGTCGCCTGACTGGGGATCTGGCCTCCAACCCTTTTGATTAATGAATGCCATGAATGCAGCCTCACCATTACCATGAATGCAGCTTCACCATTGCCATGAATGCCATGAATGCAGCCTCACCATTACCATGAATGCAGCCTCACCATTGACATAAATGCAGCCTCACCATTGACATGAATGCAGCTTTACCATTGACATGAGATTATATACAAGAGAATGTCCTGTTTACTCAGCGGCCTCTTTGAATGTCCCGCCTCCTCTGATAGACAGAACAATCATCCAGTACCAGCCCAGGAGATGGGACTATTACAGATGCCACAAATAAACAGGAGATTCTCCTGTATGTAATCTGACAGCACCCGCCCCCTCCCTGTCCCCTCCGAGGAACGATAAATACAGTATATAAGTAAGTGGAGGCTCTCTGGGAGCCCTGATGTAAGGGGGTAGTATCTCACAAAAGTGAGTACACCCCTCACATATTTGTAAATATTTTCTTCTATCTTTTCATATGACAACACTGAAGAAATGACACTTTTCTACAATGTAAAGTAGTGAGTGTACAGCTTGTATAACAGTGTAAATTTGCTGTCCCCTCAAAATAACTCAACACACAGCCATTAATGTCTAAACCGCTGGCAACAAAAGTGAGTACACCCCTAAGTGAAAATGTCCAAATTGGGCCCAATTAGCCATTTTCCCTCCCCGGTATCATGTGACTCGTTAGTGTTACAAGGTCTCAGGTGTGAATGGGGAGCAGGTGTGTTAAATTTGGTGTTATCGCTCTCACTCTCTCATACTGGTCACTGGAAGTTCAACATGGCACCTCATGGTGAGTACACCCCTAAGTGAAAATGTACAAATTGGGCCCAAAGTGTCAATATTTTGTGTGGCCACCATTATTTTCCAGCACTGCCTTAACCCTCTGTATTAAAAAAAATAAAGAAAAAAATAGCTAGATCAAGGTTCGATCTAGGTCGGTGTTAGAGTTAACATAAGGGTCAAGGGTTGCGGTCAAAGGTCCTGTCATGCTTTTTTTTCTATTACAAGGGATGTTTACATTCCTTGTAATAGAAATAAAAATGAAACGTTTTTTTTTAAAGAACAGTATAAAAATAAAAATATAATAATAATTTTTTTTTTTTTTAAACGCGCCCCGTCCCACCGAGCTCACGCACAGAAGCGAACGCATACGCGAGCAGCGCCCGCATATGAAAACGGTGTTCAAACCACACATGTGAGGTATCACCGCGATCAGTAAAGTGAGGGCAATAATTCTAACACTAGACCTCCTCTGTAACTCAAAAGATGCAACCTGTAGAATTTTTTAAATTGTCGCCTATGGAGATTTTTAAGGGTAAAAGTTTGCCGCCATTCCACAAGCGGGCGCAATTTTGAAGTGTGACATGTTGGGTATCAATTTACTCGGCGTAACATTATCTTTCACAACATAAAAAAAAAAATTGGGCTAACTTTATTGTTGTCTTATTTTTTAATTAAAAAAATGTGTATCTTTCCCCCCCAAAAAAAGTGCGCCTGTAAGACCGCTGCACAAATACGGTGTGACAGAAAGTATTGCAATGTATTATTCTCTAGGGTGTTAGAAAAAAAAAAGTATAATGTTTGGGGGTTCTAAGTGATTTTCTAGCAAAAAAAAATGTTTTTAACCAACAAATCTCAGAAAGAGGCTCGGTCCTTATGTGGTTAAAAACAATATATAATAATTATGTGTGTATATATATATATATACTTAGCAGACAGCCAAGGGCAGTGATGGTGAACCTTGGCACCCCAGATGTTTTGGAACTACATTTCCCATGATGCTCAACTACACTTCAGCGTGCATGAGTATCATGGGAAATGTAGTTCAAAAAACATCTGAGGTGCCAAGGTTCACCATCACTGACCTAGGGAATAAAATGGTGGTTGTTGCAACTATTTACGTCACACGGCATTTGCGCAGCAATTTTTTTAAACACGTTTTTTTTGGGGGGGAAAAAAACAGTTTCGTGAATAAAATTAAAACAAAGACGAACGTTAGCCCGATTTTTTGGGATAATGTGAAAGATAATGTTACGCTGAGTAAATAGATACCGAACATGTCACGCTTAAATTTGTGTATACTTGTGGAATGGCGCAAAACTTCTCTATAGGAGACGCTTTAATTTTTTTTTTTTTACAGGTTACATGTTTAGAGTTACAGAGGAGGTCTAGTGCTAGAATTATTGCTCTCGCTCTAACGATTGCAGCGTACATAACCTGTGTATATCTGGCTCTGATACCAGCCAGTGCCTCACCAGCCACTCGCCTCACCGCCAGGGTTGCCAACCACCAGTAAATTTACTGACAGTTTGTAAAAATCTGTGATTTTTTTTACAATTGCCAGTAAATATCAGGGGCTGATCATTTCATGCGGTGTTGACTTTTTAAGTGTAAATCCAGCAAATTGCTTTGTTATAGGTATTGTCAGTGTTTCCATATCATGTTTATACTGTTCAAATATTCACTGTGTTATGCCGCGTACACACGAGCGGACTTCTCGTCGGACTGAACTCTGAAGGACTTTTCAACTGAGTTCCGACGAAACGGACTTGCCTACACACGATCACACCAAAGTCCGATTGTTTCGAACGTGATGACGTACGACGGGACTAGAAAAGGAAGTTTAATAGCCAGTAGCCAATAGCTGCCCTAGCCTCGTTTTCGGTCCGTAGGATTAGCATACAGACGAACGTTTTTTTCGATAGGGATCGAGTCTATTTCTAAGGTCCGTCAGATTGTTCGACAGAAAAATCCGATGAAGCCCACACACAATCGGAATGTCCGACGGATTTGTTCCGTCTGACCTTTTCTTCCTGAAAGTCCGGTCGTGTGTACGTGGCATTCATTTACACTTATGCCCCGTACACACGGTCGAATATTGATCGGACATTCCGACAACAAAATCAATGGATTTTTTCCGACGGATGTTGGCTAAAACTTATCTTGCATACACACGGTCGCACAAAGTTGTCGGAAAATCCGATCGTTCTGAACGCGGTGAGTCGGTGACGTAAAACACGTACATCGGGACTATAAACGGGGCAGTAGCCAATAGCTTTCGACTCTTCGTTTATTCTGAGCCTGCGTGGCACTTTGTGCGTCGGATTTGTGTACACACGATCGGAATTTAACCAATCTGATTTTGTTGTCGGAAAATTTTATATCCTGCTCTCAAACTTTGTGTGTCGGAAATACCGATGGAAAAAGTCTGATGGAGCACACACGCGAACGGAATTTCCGACAACACAATCCGATTGCACTTTTTCCGTCGGAAAATCCGTCCGTGTGTACAGGGCATAAGAATTCTGTAATTTCTCAAGTTGCCAGTAAAAAATGTGCTCCGCCAGTAAATTTCCCATGTTTTGTCAGTAAAAAAATATCGCGGGAAGTTGCCAACTGTGCTCACCGCATGTCCCTGGTGTTAAGTGGACACCAGGACGGCCGGGAAGGGGTTAACGCATGCACATTTACACTGCAACAGGATGCTTTAGTGTGCATGGGCCCCTTATGAACTCCCGCAGCTTGATGTCACGGGGGTCTTTTACAATTTTAATAAGCCACCTATAAATTATTTTATTATAGAGCCGTCTAAAAACATATCATTTTATAGGACAACGCTAGAAAGTTATTTTGTTTTACGCTTCTATATTCCACGTAGCCAGCTGGGAAAGATAGATTAAGCCCATAAAAAAACTCCTTTGGTGTTCTGCGCTGATTACATTTAAATCGGAGCTTCAAAGATTTCCAGCACACTTACTAAATAAATATACGCCACATACAAATGCAATTCCCTTTCCATTCCAGCATGATTACACCTTGGTTTATCTCTCATCGACCTTTTCGCAAATAACAAGATCACAGCTGTATTAACTTCACTCTAAGCAAGCAAGGACGCACGCTAGTAGGCTGTACGCTTTTTTTTTTTTTTTTTCAGAGGATTGCAGAAAAAGCTCAGTATGAGGACGCCGACAGAGTCCTAAATGCATAAAAAAAAAAAAGGAAAAATACAAAAAAATAGACATAACCAACAATTTAATCACAATTCCACAAACAAAAGCGGCGGAATCCATATTGCAGCCGTCGCTTATCGTCAGACAGCACCTTGGACAAGACAGTGCGCGTTTTAATTAACATTATTTCCTTGCGCTAAAAGTAGATCCTGGCCGCGGTGCACCGCATGAAAGAGCAAATTCTCGCGTGTCCCGGGAAAATAATGAAAGAAAAGGTACCACGGCTCTAATTGCATTTTCAAACGCAGAGTGAAGCCAATTAAATTAAATTGATGAATCTGAACACAAACAATCCTGACAATCAGAGGAGGAGGGACATGGGAATATACAAGAATCTGAAAGCGTAAAAAAGGATACAAAGAGGAAGAAAAAAATAAGAAAAAAACGTACTTAGAACAAGGATTGTCTAAAATCTGGGGCAAAGGGAAACAAAGTTATCCCAGGAATCCAATCAGATGTTCGCTTTTATTTTATAAATGATCAGATTACTAGAATTATTCTTGCACATGGCCAGTGCTGGGACAGGGTCACCCAAAGCCCAGGGCAAACATACCAAACCGCGCCCCCCCTCCACTCCCCAAGAAGTATGAGCATTATGTGTCAGCAAAAATCCCCCCCCCTCCAAAAAAAATCGAGCACTAATCTGCATGTTTACCCCCTAAGCATAAATCTCCCCTCCTCCCAATACAAATCTGCCCCCCCTGCTGAAATCCCTCAGCCAGCACAAATCATTGCCCCCCCCCCAACCCCCTCCGAGCTCAAATCCTCTCTCTCTTCAAATCCCCCTCCCCCCAAAAAAAAATAATCCCCCCTCCCAGCACAAATTCTCCCCCCAATCCCCCCTCCTAGCACAAATCATACCCCAAAATGACCCCTCCTAGCATAAATAACCCCCAATTATTCTTACTAGCTCAAATTCAAACCACCCCTCCCCCAAAAATAAATAAATAAAATCCCTTCCTAGTACAAATTCGCTTTCTCTCCCCCCTCTACCATATAACCTCTTCTAGCACAAACCCCCCAAATCCCCCCTTCCCCCTCCCCCCAATAAAAATCTGCCCCCACCCCCTGCTGAAATCCCTCAGCCCGCACAAATCATTGCCCCCCATCCCCCTCCGAGCTCAAATCCCCTCTCTCTCTCTCTTTCCAAATCCCCCCCCCAAAAAAATCCCCCCTCCCAGCACAAATTCTCCCCCCAATCCCCCCTCCTAGCACAAATCATACCCCCAAATTTCCCCTCCTAGCATAAATAATCCCCAATTATCCCTACTAGCACAAATTCAACCCCCCCCCAAAAAAAAAAATCCCCTCCTAGCACAGATTCTCCCCCCCCTCTACCATATCACCTCTTCTAGCACAAACCCCCCAAATCCCCCCTCCTCCAAATACAAATCTGCCCCCCCCCAATGATATCCCTCAGCCAGCACAAATCCTTGCCCCCCATCCCCCTCCGAGCTCAAATCCCCTCTCTCTCTCTCTCTCCAAATCCCCCCCCCCAAAAAAATCCCCCCTCCCAGCACAAATTCTCCCCCCAATCCCCCCTCCTAGCATTATTTAAAACCCTAGCTCAAATTCAACCCCCCTCCCAAAAAAAAAAATCCCTTCCTAGCACAAACTCTCTCCCCCCTCTGCCATATCGCCTCTTCTAGCACAACCCCCCCAAAATAAATAAAAATAAAAATCCCTTCCTAGCACAAATTCCCTCCTAGCATAAATAACCCCAAATCATCCCTACTAGCACAAATTCAAATCCCCCCCCCCAAAAAAAAATCCCTTCCTAGCACAGATTCTCTCCCCCCTCTACCATATCACCTCTTCTAGCACAAACCCCCCCAAATCCCCCCTCCCAAGACAAATCCCCCCCCCCCAAATCGCCATTCCTAGCACACACCCCTAATTTCCTCTTCTAGAACAATTCTTATCCCCTGCCACCCTCCGAATTCCCCCTAAGCTCCTCGAGAACCTCAGCCTGGACTCCAACCAGGCCACGCCCTCCAACACATTTCACTCTGCCCCCCAGAACTTAGTCATGGTACCCTCGTTCAACAGATCCCCAGCTTCTTAGTACCCTCTGTGACCTGAAAAGGGTCTGTGTGCAGCTCAAGCTCAGTAGAGAGAAGGTATGTGATTGGTGCATCCCCAGCTGCTGAGTGCTGACAGGGGATGGAGCCCGTCCTGGCTCCTGCAAAGCCCCTGGAAATCGCACATCTAATGCCGGCCATACGCGGTTCGAATTTCAAAAGAATTTTCTTTAGAAAATCGTATAAAAGAATTTTCGTACGAATTTCGCACCATTAGTTGCCTGCAGCAATGGCCGATTTTCGTGCGGCAATCAAATTTGAGGAATCGGACATTTTGGAAATTTTTACAAAAGCTAACCATTTTCTAATCAATGATGGGAGAATCGTGCGAGAAATGTAATAAGAAAAGAAAATTGAGGGAGAGAAAAGAAGATTCCCAGCCACGAAAATTCTTTTCTGTAGCAACAGGAGGTGAAATGGAGGGCTTGGTCAGCTGAATTTCGAAAATCAATGGTGGCGCCATCGGATCACAAAAAAAACGAACTTTCTGGCCTGCTTAAGATGTCCTAGAGAGGTGAATGGAGTGGCAACCTCAGCCTGGACTCCAACCAGGCCATGCCCTCCAACACATTTCACTCTGCCCCCCCAGAACTTAGTCATGGTACCCTCGTTCAGCAGATCCCCAGCTTATTAATATCCTTGTTCAGCAGATTCCCAGCTCATTAGTACCCTTGTTCAGCACATCCCCAGCTTATTAGTACCCTCATTCAACAGATCTCCTGCTTAGTAGTACCCCCAGCTCTGCTGATGTCCTGCTCAGAAGTAACCACCAGCTCTGCTGATCCCCCTCTCAGTAGTAACCCCTAGCTCTGCTCATCCCCCTCTCAGTAGTAACCCCTAGCTCTGCTGATCCCCCACTCATTAGTAACCCCTATCTCTGCTGATCCCCCACTCAGTAGTAACCCCTAGCTCTGCTGATCCCCCACTCAGTAGTAACCCCAGCTCTGCTGATCCCCCTCTCAGTAGTAACCCCTAGCTCTGCTGATCCCCCACTCAGTAGTAACCCCAGCTCTGCTGATCCCCCTCTCAGTAGTAACCACAAGCTCTTCTGATCCTCCTCTCTCTGTGGTTCCCACACACCTCCTGCTTTATTGCTCCCATGCAGGGCACCACATGTGACATCTGCTAGTTTCTCCTGCTCTGGTCCCCCATCTCTCATCTTTGATTCACATGCTTTGAAAAAACATGTAAAATCTCATTTTTTGAAGTGTTAATGAGCCCTTAGAGTTAAGGGCCGTACACATGGGCCGAATATCGGACGGCATTGGCCAGTTCAATAGAAACCAGCCGACATTCGGTCCGGCAGCCAGATCAACAGAAGCCGACTGAAGGAGCATGACCGAAAAAGGTCTGCCGATCGGAATCCGACCAGTGCTCTTAGCCAATGGCTTAGGGCGCTGCCCAGTGTGTTCTGGCGGGGGGCATCCCCCTGTCAGAACACAATAGCTCAGAGTGGGATATCACTGTACTAACATCAGACAGTTAGTACAGCAGCTCCTTCTGGGCTTTTCAGGTTTTTTTTTTTCGCTCAGCTCGCTGGCTTGAACGAAAAAAAAAAAATGAATCGTGTGTACCAGGCTTTACTGTACATTTAGTCTCTGCCCTCAAGGAGCTGACAATCTAAACCCCCTATCCCACATACTAGGGCCAATTTAGGCAGGAGCCAATTAATCTGCTAGCATGTCTTTTTGGAGGATGAGAGAAAACCCAAGCAAGCCCAGGGGGAATATGCAAACTCCATGCAGATAGTGCTCTGATCAGGATTATGAACCGAGGACCCCATTGTAGTAAGGCAGAAATGCTAACCACTAAACCACTGCACTTCTCAGCTTTAGGCCGAGTTCACATATATGCGATATGGATGAGGGTTTCTCCGCATCCAATTTGCATGATAGTAGAGTGGGACCGGCTCTTAATGGAGCATGCTCAGACAGCTCCAGAGCGGCCACGGTCCACATCTGGAAAGGGTCCTGTGCGTTAGACATGTGCGGTTCGTTTCGTTCCGAATAAATATTGTGACAAATTTTTCAAAATTCGAATATCTAATTTCCAGTATAAACAAAGTTTACCGAATGCTTCGAATAACGAAACAAAATTAGTCCAAATTTCTGAAATTTGAATAGAATTTTACATCGAATTCCAGTCGAATGTGAACTGTAAACATATTTCTGAAATCAAAAACTGCGTGTGTTAATTAGAGTACCATTTCGAAATAATGCTGTGTTTTTAGCCAAAGGTGATTTAAAGAGTCATTGTAATCGCTTGATGGAGATTTTTCTTTTGTTTGTTCACTTTGCCACATTCGAATCGAAAAAAAATAAATAAAGTTTTCGATTCAACCGATTCAAAATATATTAATTTGAAAGTTTTGAATTGAGAAAAATCAGTAAATTCGAAAAAGACATAAAACGAATTCCAAATACGAATTCTGAATATGAATCCCGAAAACGAACGAATCAACTGAATTTAACCACTTTAGGACCAGCCGCCGCAGTTGTACTGCGGCAGTTTGGCTCTCCTGGGCTGATCGCCGCCATTGTATATCAGCCGCTTTAAGAGCTCTAGGGGGCGCTGAAGACCGCGATGTCTGCCGGCCACCCGTGATCGCTCCTGAGAGAGACAGAACGGGGATCTGTCAATGTAAACAGACAGATCCCCGTTCTGTCAGGGGAGGAGAGAGAGATCTGCTGTTCCTAGTGATTAGTAACAGTGATATGTCTCCTCTTCCAGTCACTCCCCTCACCCCACAGTTAGAAACACCTCCCAGGGAACACATTTAACCCCTTGATCGCCCCCTAGTGTTAACCCCTTCCCCTGCCAGTGACATTTATACAGGAATCAGTACATTTTTATAGCACTGATCACTGTATAAATGTTAATGGTCCCAAAAATGTGTCAAAAGTGTCCAATCTGTCCGCCGTAATGTCGCAGTCCCGCTAGAAATCGCAGATCGCCGTCATTACTATTAAAAAATAATAATAATAAAAATGCCATAAATCTATCCCCTATTTTGTAAACGCTATAATATTTGTTCAAACCAATCAATAAAAGCTTATTGTGATTTTTTTTTTACCAAAAATATGTAGAAGAATACATATTGGCCTAAACTGATGAAGAAATATTTCATTTTATTTTTTTTGGATATTTATTATAGCAAAAAGTAAAAAATATTGTTTTCTTTCAAAAATTTTGCTCTTTTTTTGTTTATAGCGCAAGAAATATAAACCACAGAGGTGATCAAATACCACCAAAAGAAAGCTCTACTTGTGGGAAAAAAAGGACATCAATTTTGTTTGGGTACAACGTCGCACGACCGCGCAATTGTCAGTTAAAGCGACGCAGTGCCATATCACAAAAAATGGCCAGTTCATTAAGGGGGCAAATCCTTTCCGGTCCTTAAAGGGGTTGTAAACCCTCATGGTTTTTCACCTTAATGCATTCTATGCATTAAGGTAAAAAACCTCCTGTGGTGCTGCAGCCCCCCAGAGCCCCCGTTTTACTTACCTGACCCCGATCCTTCTCCGGCCTGGAACGAGCACATCAGCTCTACCTGGTGTCTCGTATCCTGATTGGATAGATTGATAGCAGCGCAGCCATTGGCTCCTGCTGCTGTCATTTAAATCCAATGACGCGGCGCCGGCGGGGGGGGGGGGGGTTACAGAAAGTCCTGCATTCTGTGTGAATGGACACAGATGCGGGAACTCGGAATACGACTAAATTACGACTAAAACTAAAACAATTGAGATGACTAAAATACGACTAAAACTAAAACAATTGAGATGACTAAAATACCACTAAAACTAAAAGCCATTTTAGTCAAAAGACTATGACTAAAACTAAATTGCAATTACTGAAATGTACTGGAAATTTAGTCGACTAAATATGACTAAAACTAAAACAATTGCAGAAGACTAAAATGGGACTAAAACTAAAATGCCATTTTAATCCTAAGACTAAAATTAACACTGCCGCACAGGTGTCCACCAAGGAGAGCGCTTCTCCAACGTGGACACACAATGCGGGGAGGAGCCACCAGCACCCTGCAGGGACCCAAGAAGAGGAGGATCGGGGCCACTCTGTGCAAAACAAACTGCACAGTGGAGGTAAGTATGACATGTTTGGGGTTTTTTTTGTTTTTTTTTTTAAAACGAGGGTATACAACCCAATACCTCCCAACTTTTTGAGATGGGAATGAGGGGCACCTAGTAGCTAAAAACATGTAGGCATAGGACACGCCCCCCCTGCCACGCCCCCTTAAAGGAGAATTAACCTAAAAAAAAAGATTAGTTAAACCCACAAGGGCTTTTTTTTTACCACTACTATTCCTTTATATTGGCTTTTGAAATTTACAAATGCAGCAATTTAGATTGCGGATGAAAGGTTTAGCCCTGGGAAACACTTTTTAAAAGATAAAAAGTACATTTTATAAACAACTATATAGATCAGACCAAAATGAGGGACAGATGTGGAGGAAAGAGGGACAGAGGGACATTGCTTCAAATCAGGGACAGTCCCTCGAAATCAGGGACAGTTGGGAGCTATGCAACCCCTTTAAAGAGGAAGTAAACCCTCATGGGTTTTACTTCCTGATTTGCTCGCTGCAAAGCCTGCAAATGAAAAGCATAATGGGCTAGTATGCATCGCATACTAGCCCATTATGTGCCACTTACCTGCAAAAGAATCCAGCGATGTCCCCTGTGTAGGCAGCATCCGTCTTCTGGCCCCTCTTCCTTCCGGGCCACGGACTCCGGCTCTGTGATTCGCCGGAGCCGCATGACGTCACTCCCGCGCATGCGCACGGGAGCCGCGATTAACGGCACAAGCTAGGGAAGAAACGGCACTTCGTTTGGTTTCTTCCCCGCGCATACGCCATTGGAATTTTCGGAGGACTACAAAGTGAAACATCTCCTAAACGGCGCACGTTTAGGAGATATTTCCACTCCCTATAGGTAGAAGTCCAAAAAGTGGGTTTACAACCACTTTAGATGGTAACGAAAGTAAATAACTAGATTAACGATTCTAAACTGAACATTTTTTTTTCGTCATGTCTACTGTGCGCCTTTAGTTCTGATTCAGGTGCGAATTCGGGTAGAAATTCGGACCCCCTGCTGCGAACCGCGTTGGAAGCACGGGTGAACCCAGCCTTAAAGCTCATCACAAGGAGACATGCGGTTACCATATTGATGGTTTGTCCCCATTTACCTGTAAGTATGTCAAAGCAATTGCTAGGTTTTGTTTGAAACAAAGTCTAAATAACTCTGAAATGATTGTCATCCACAGTCACTGCTGATTGGTCTGAAAAATTGGCTGCCGTAACTTGCCAATAAGTCAATGATCCTACTTTTCAAATTGCTCACTGGGGGAACGGGCACAGTTTGAAGCCGACATCAAAGGCCCGGCATTCACTGAAGTTAACATCAAAGTCTGCGTTTCGTCTTCGTCTGCCATCATACTGTACCACTTTTATATAATAACCTCTCTCTCCGCGCCACTCGCTCCGCACCCTTTTTTTGTTGCTTTTCAAAGTTCATATGATTGCACCGACTAAGTATGAGGACAGCAATCAAAGGGCCTCCAAAAACAAAGAGACTGGACACCCCCCCATATGTGGAACAAAATACTAAAATATGGAAGGAGGCAATAATTAAAGGGTCAGGCCGTCCAAAACTGATATTACAGATTTAAAGGGGAAAGTAAAACACGCTAAAACCGTTTAATTACCTGTAATATCCTTAAAGGAGAGGTATGGCCAAAGTTCTTTTGGCCATACTTCTTCTGTGGGTCATAGGAGTGCACCTAGTCTGCAGTCCTGGGACCCAGATTGAGCCGACAACGGGCTAAAGTCCGCTGTCAGCTGACATCACAGAGCCACTCCAGGCTCTGCGGGGATCCCAACAATAATGTCAGGATCCTTCCAGATGCCTGACCGGCAGCTGGGCCAGCCTCTCGGCATGCCACTGAAAGTCTGAGCCAGCCACTCCCGGCCAGGGCCGGCACAAGGGGTGGGCAGGAGGGGGGCTGCCCTGGGCGCAATGGTTTATTGTATAGACAGAAAAGTCAGTGCTACTGTAAAGTAATGTAGGAAAAATGATCCGCTTTTCGGTTGTTGCTCTTTAAAAAACCTTTGTTTTTATTGACAAGCCACAGTGAACAAACGCTGATGAAAACAGTTGACGCGTTTCAGCCTATAAGGCCTTAGTCATAAGTTGACACGTTTCAGCCTATAAGGCCTTAGTCATAACCGACTATGGCCTTATAGGCTGAAACGCGTCAACTGTTTTCATCTGCGTTTGTTCACTGTGGCTTGTCTTTGTTTTTTTTTTTTAGTCCTGCACTTCTCTTTTAATTACCGGGACATTTCTCAAATTTCAGTGTTGTGATAGTTTGACTGACAATTACTTGTTCATGCAATAGAATACCCAGGGCCAGGACAAGGAGGAAGGGAGGAAAGAGGGGCAGCTGCCCCAGATACAGTGGTTTAATGTGTGGGGAGCACCATATGGTGAGTTCCCTCTGCTACAGGCTAACAGCTACAAGTGTCAGCTGAGTGCTGGAAGTGGCGAGCCGATTCTGGAGAGGAGGAGAGAGCCGAGAGGAGGAGAGAGCCGAGAGAAGGTGCGGGCTGTGCTCTCTCTCCCTCCGCACCCTTTTTTTGTTGCTTTTCAACGTTCAAATGATTGCACCGGCTAAGTCTGAGGACAGCAATCAAAGGGCTACCAAAAACAGAGACTGGACACCCCCCATATGTGAAGAAAAATAATAAAAAAGGGAAGGAGGCAATAGGAGGTTAGGCCGTCCAAAACTGATAATACAGATTTAAGGGGAAAGTAAAACACATTTTAACCCTTCAAACTTTTTAAGCAAAGGGCCAGTTTACTGTTCTTCAGATTTTTTGAAAGGGCCAGACTGTGGTCAGTGGGAGTAAAAAATGTCCTGGTCTTGGTGGTCAGTACGAGGAGGACTAGGTGGGAATAATAGTGTCCCAGCATTGGTGTCGGTGGGAATAATAGCGTCCCATCATTGGTGTCAGTGGGAGGAATAGTGCCCCCATCATTTGTGTCAGTAGAAGTAAAAGTGTCCCATCATTGGTGTCAGTGGGAGGAATAGCACCCCGTCATTGGTGTCAGTGGCAGGAATAGTGCCCCATCATTGGTGTCAGTGGGAGGAATAGTGTCCCATCATTGGTGTCAGTGGGAGGAATAGTGCCCCATCATTGGTGTCAGTGGGAGGAATAGTGCCCCATCATTGGTGTCAGTGGGAGGAATAGTGCCCCATCATTGGTGTCAGTGGGAGGAATAGTGCCCCAAGGACTGGATAAGGCAAGAAAATGGTTGCACTTTGGAGACCACTGGCCTCCGCCTATAGCACGGCATTATTCAACTTGGGTCAAAGCTGCAAAATTTGTTTTAAACTACAGACACGCCTTTACCTGCACAGGCAGTTTTTTCTTTGGTAAAGGTGAACTTTGCCTTTAAGGCATCCCAGTGTAGGAAGGTATATTGGTTTTTGCTGACTTTGAGTGGTAGATTGAATATATCTTCACACATTTGATGGAAGATCTGACAGTGTGGGGTGTTATTAGCAGCCATCCTGTCTTCATAGCCGAGGGGCTTATCGGATATCATTTTTCAAATCAGAGACCGCAGGGCTGGAATTACCCGCAGTGCTGAAAATCATTAACGATCCTCATTTTATCAGTAATGGGTTCTAATGAAGAGTACACTTCAGTAAAACATGAATATTCAGCATTTAGCTAAAGTATCCGCCAATTCCCCCTCCCTCCCCCATCACCTTATGGAACATATAAGGACCTCAAATACTTCCCTAGAAACTCTTCTGTTACCAGAGGACTATGAAAGGTTGACATAAGTAGCTACCTCCTGAAAATACTACTTGCCTGGCACCTCCTGACTTAAGTAGTGCACTTGACCTCCCGGAATATTTACCCCCCTTTCATGACCAGGCCATTTTTTGCAATACAGCACTGCGCTACTTAACTGACAATCGGTCATGCAACGCTGTACACAAATAAAATGTATGTCTTTTTTTTTCTCACAAATAGAGATTTCTTTTGGTTGTATTTAAACACCTCTGTGTTTTATTTATTGTGCTATAAAAAAAAAAAAACACTGACAATTTTGAAATACAAAAAAAAAACAATATTTTTTTACTTTCTACTATAAAACATATCCAATAACAAAATGTAAAAAATTAAATTTCTTCAAAAAAAAATTAGGCCAATATGTATTTTGCTACATATTTTTTTTTTTTGTAAAAAAAAAATCCCAATAATCATATATTGATTGGTATGCGTAAAAGTTATAGTGTCTACCCACTATCGTATATATACTGGAATTTGTATTCATATATTTATTTTTTTAATACTAGTGAAGGCAGCAATCAGCGACTTAGAGCGGGACTGCAATATTGCGACAGACATTCTGACACTAATTGACACTTTTGGCACTTTGTGGGAACCAGAGACACTAACACAATGATCAGTGCTGAAAATATACACTGTCACTGCTTTAATGACGCTGGCTTGGAAGGGATTAAACATCTAGATCAGTGATGGTGAACCTTGGCACCCCAGATGTTTTGGAACTACATTTCCCATGATGCTCAAGCACTCTGCAGTGTAGTTGAGCATCTTGGGAAATGTAGTTCCAAAACATATGGGGTGCCAAGCAGTGGTGGCTGGTACTCCATCCCACCCCCACCCCGGTCCTTAGGTCACACCAACCCCCCCCCCCCCATTGCTTGATCGTCAGCCCACTAACCCCGCACTTACCCCATGTTCCTCCTCGGCGGCCAATACGATTGCTCCTCCTCTCAGGCCAATCAGGTCTCAGGACCGCGTCATGATTGGCCGGGAGGAGAATCAGGAAGACAATAGGGGAAATTAATTGGCTATTGTCACATAACTGGGCGGGCTCAGGGCCTCAGGGTCTAATCACGTGCTTCTAAAAAAAAAAAAAAAAAACAACCTCATTGGAATCCATGCGTCCGACACCCCGCATGTAGATTAGGGGCCGGGCGCATGGATGGGGGGGGGGCGATACCGCTGTGCCTCTTATGGACCGGCCGCCACCCGGTGCCAAGTTTAACCATCACTGATGTAGGGCGATCAAAGGGTGTGTTCCTAGCCAGCGTTTGTGTACTGTATGAGGTACTTTTACTAGGGGATATGACTGATTTTATTCCCTACTTTGCAGGGGAAAAAAATCCATCACATTCCCATTATCAGAACAGAGCTCTGCATTGTTTACATATGCAGAGCTCTGTCCAGCCTTCTCTCCTTGATCAGTGGGTGCCAGCGGAGATCCATTGGCCGGCACCCGCTGATGGCAATAAAATAAGACATAACTCTCTTTGCTTTAATCAAATTTAAAGAAATGTAATGAAAAATAATGTAATGTGTATAGAAATAAAAAAAAAATACCATTAAGTTATATTAGGGTCTTTTTTTTTTTTTTTTTAGTACTCGCCGATACCAATTACCGATACCTACCGCAAAATTTGTGTTTACACTTCAGCTGTCAGCCATGGTACAAAGCATTGAAAAGTTATTTTACAAATGAAATAAATTATTTTTTTTTTACTTTTTTTAATGTAAAATGTGTAAATATATGTTAAATCCGTAAAAATATTAATAAACAAAGCAAACAAAAAAAAAAAGTTTTAATTATTAATAGTTTATAGAATTGTAGTAAAAAAAAAAAAACAGCAGGAAAATAATAATTAAATGGAGAAGGAGAATAGGGAGTTAAAAAAGGCTAATTAGAATAAATTAACCACTTCCCGCAAAACAACGTACCTGTACGTCGCTTTGAGGAAGTGGTTGTACCATAAAGAGTACCTGTCACCACCTATTACTGTCACAAAGGATGTTTACATTACTTGTGACAGCAATAAAAGTGATCAGATTTTTTATTTTTTTTTAAAGAGACAACGTAAACAATAAATAAATAAGTAAAATAAATAAGAGAGACAGAAAAAAAAAAAAACTGGTAACCTTTAAAAAAATTTAAATCATTGCCTATGGAGATTCTTAAGTACCCTAGTATGTCGCCATTCCATGTATATAAAATGTCTGGGGGTTCTTAGTAATTTTCTAGCGAAAAAAAAATGATTTTAACTTGTAAACAACAAGTGTCAAAAATAGGCCTGGTCCAGAAATGGTTAAGGGTTATGCCTTAATGGAGCCACCCGACCTAAGGACTGGACTGGTAAACTGCAATACATTCCATTTTTGTTTCTGGGTTTAAATACAGTGGAGAAGTGAGTGTAGCCACCCTAAGCCAAGAAGCGTTTAAGTGGGTGAATTACCAGGGAAAAATAAAGGAAACAAATCTTAATAATAAAAAAAAAAAAAAAAAAAAGCTAATGCAACCACCCCATCTAAGGACTCTCCAGACAATGCTGCTGTCCAAGGGTGGCTATGCTGCTTCTCAATAGATACAGTAGAGAAGTGAAAGTAGCCACCCTAAGGCAAGAAGTGTGTAACCAGCTGGATTACCAGGAGAAAATAAAGGTAACAAAAGAAAAAAAAGGAACGCAGCCAGCACATCTAAGGACTCTCAAGACAATGTTGATGTCCAAAGGTGGCTATGCTGCCCCTCCACAGATAAAGTGGAGAAGTAAACGTAGCCACCCTAAGCCAAGGAGCATGTAACTGGCTGAATTACCAGGAGAAAATATAGGATAAAAAATTCTAAAAAAAAAAAAAAAGCGAATGCAGCCACCCCACTGAAGGTCTGGACTGGTAAACTGCGAAATATTTCATGTTTTTGGGGGGGTTTAGATAGAGTGGAGAAGTGAGTGTAGCCACCCTAAGCCAAGAAGGTGTTACTGGCTGGATTATCAGGTGAAAGTAAAAAATCCTAAAGAAAAGCTAACGCAACCACCGCATCTAAGGACTCTCCAGACAATGCTGATGTCCAAGGATGGTTATGCTGCTCCTCCATAGATACAGTGGAGAAATTGGTGTAGCCACTTTAAGCCAAGAAGTGTGTAAGTGACTGGATTACCAGGAGAAAATAAAGGGAAAAAAAAACGAACGTAGCCACCCTAAACCAAGAAAATGTAACTGGCTGGATTATAAGGTGAAAGTAAAAAATCCTAAAGAAAAGCTAATGCAACCACCACATCTAAGGACTCTCCAGACAATGTTGATGTCTAAGGATGGCTATGCGGCTCCTCCAGAAATACAGTGGAGAAGTGAGAGTAGCCACCCTTATGCCCCGTACACACGAGCGGATTTTCCGTTGGAAAACACTTGGGATGGTTTTTCTGACGGAATTCCGCTCAAGCTTGGCTCGCATACACACGGTCACACAAAAGTTCTCTGAACTTTCGACCATCAAGAACGCGGTGAGGTACAACACTACGACGACCCGAGAAAATGAAGTTCAATGCTTCCGAGAATGCGTCAAATTGTTTCTGAGCATGCGTAGGAATTTTGCGCGTCGGAATTTGTGCAGAAGATCGCATTTTTAGATAGAAACTTTCTCTGTCCGAAAAATTGAGAACCTGCTCTCAATCTTTTGCTGGCAGGAATTCCGCCAGCAAAAGTCCGATGGAGCATACACACGGTCGCATTTTCCGACCAAAAGCTCTCATCGGTCTTTTGCTGGTCGAATTTCCGATCGTGTGTACGCGGCATTAGCCAAGAAGCATGTAACTGGCTGGATTACCAGGACAAAATAAAGAAAAAAAACCATGAAAAAAAAAAAAAAATAATGCAGCCCTCTCACCTAAGATCTGGACTTTAAACTGCAATATAATATATTTTTGTTTTTGGGTTTAGATGCAGTGGAGAAGTGAGTGTAGCCACCCTAAGCCAAGAAGTGTGTAACTGGCTGGATTACCAGGTGAAAATAAAAGAAAAAAATCCTAAAAAGAAGCTAATGCAACCATCCTATCTAAAGACTCTCCAGAGTCCAAACAATGCTGCTGTCCAAGGGTGGCTATGCTGCTCCTCCATAGATAGAGAGGAGAAATGAGTGTAGCCACCCTATATCAGGAAGGGTATAACTGGCTGGATTATCAGGAGAAAATAAAGGTAAAGAATCCTAAAAAAAAAAATAAAAACGAGCCACCATATCTAAGGACCCTTTAAACAATGCTGATGTCCAAGGGTGGTTATGCTGCCCCTCCATACATAGAGAGGGGAAATGAGTGTAGCCACCCTAAATCAGGAAGGGTGTAACTGGCTAGATTATCAGGAAAAAATAAAGAAAACAAAAAACAAAAAACAAATGCACCATATCTAAAGACCCTTTAGAAAATGCTGATGTCCAAGGGTGGCTATACTGCTCCTCCATAGATACTGTGGAGAAGTTGGTGTAGCCACTCTAAACCAGAAAGAGTGTAACTGGCTGGATACCAGGTGAAAAAAAAATCCTAAAAAAAAACAAAAAACTAATGAAGCCACCCCATTTAAAGACTCTCCAGACAATTCTGCTGCCCAAGGTTGGCTTTGCTGCCCCTCCATAGATACAGTAGAGAAGTAAGCATATCCACCCCAATTTAAGAAGTGTTTAACTGGCTGGATTACTAGGAGAAAATAAAAGAAAAAGATTCTAAACTAAAAACAACCTATCACAGCCACCACATCTAAGGACTCTTCAGAAAATGCTGATGTCCAAGGGTGGCTATGCTGCTCCTCTATAGATACAGTGGAGAAGTGAGCGTAGCCACCCTAGGCAACAAAGCATGTAACTGGCTGGATTACCAGGTAAAAATAAAGTAAAAGAATCCTTAAAAAAAAAAAACTAAAAAAGCTAATGCAGCCACACCATCTAAGAAATTATAAACTGCAACATATTACATTTTTGGTTTCAGGTTTAGATACACTCTATTTTATATATTTTTTTTTCTGGCTGGTAAAAAGCCAAACAGTGCTCTGCGAAGTTATCCTTTAATCGCAATATGTGGAATACATTCAGAACAGCCTTCAGCAGGAGAAATCGTAGGAAAAGCTGCACACATAATAACCTTGGTCGATCGTTATTCCAGGCAGGACACGGCGGCCACAGCGAATGAGGAGATTGCGGAATAGTTCAGTGAACTCTCATTACAAGAAGCAGCAGGAAAGACATTTCTACCCGGCGACAAAGAGACAAAAATGAAACCTGAACAAAAGGAAAACCATCCCCACCATCGGGAGATTACACATTACATTGTAAAGAGTATGTGGGTCGTCTTTTCTGGCTCCCGGCGGGGGAGGGATTGTGAATTGCTTTTTAGATTCAGGCCACCCATGTCTTGTTTAACAATAAGTAAGTTTCAGCTCGGAGCCCCAGAGGGACGCAGAAAAAAAAACGAAGACGGCGACACAGAAAAACCAGCGCAGTGCTTGTACCTGCCGCTGGATGTTCAGAATTCTGTGCGTTGCTGCAGCAAAGTATCAGAACGCATTCCCACTGCATAGACAGTCCAAAATCCATGTTATCCAATGGGTATAGATTACACCAGTGCAAAAACATTTTTTTTGCAACACAAATGCATGGAAACACAAAGCAGCGCACTAAAAATCCCAATAAAGAAAGAAAAAGAAAGTGACCTCAAAGTACAAATGTCTCGAAAAACTTTTTTAAAAATGTACTGCAAATGTGCGAAAAAAACGTATGTCGTGCTTTCATCAACGTGCATGCAAAAATTTGTGGTATCTGGTATGAAGCTGTCCTTAGACTTTCAGACCAGAGATCCTGAAGCCTACCTTCAAACTCCGTGCATGCTTGGAACGTGTGCGCAAAATTGCGTGTTTCCCCTATGCTCACAGAAACGCGCTGCCCTTTAGCAGACGCGCAACAGTGTCTTTAACTGCATGGTGCCGCAGCTGTCGCAACACATATCTACCTTTGCATTACAGTATACAGTACTCATTGACTTGTCGTATTCCTTCCAGTGCCTGGGCCCATAACCTGTTGGCTGAGTATTGAAATGATGCGCTGGAAGCTTGTTGAATGCAGAGAATAACTTTACTTGCATGGAGGATAGCAATACATGTCTTCACAGTCACAACATTTATTGCTATCCTCCATTCAAGTAAATGTATTCTCTGCATTCAACAAGCTTCCCGCGCATCACTTCAATACTCAGCCAGCAGGTTATGGGCCCAGGCACTGGAAGAAATACAAGTCAGTGAGAACTGAATACAAGCTGCTGAAAGATGGCAAGTGGTTCAGATGTCCTCCATGCAAGTAATTATTCTCTGCATTCAACAAGCTTCCAGTGCATCATAATTATACTCGTGTTTCCCCTATGCTCACAGAAACGCGCTGCCCTTTAGCAGACGCGCAACAGTGTCTTTAACTGCATGGTGCCGCAGCTGTCGCAACACATATCTACCTTTGCATGGTACAGTATACAGTACTCATTGACTTGTCGTATTCCTTCCAGTGCCTGGGCCCATAACCTGTTGGCTGAGTATTGAAATGATGCGCTGGAAGCTTGTTGAATGCAGAGAATAACTTTACTTGCATGGAGGATAGCAATACATGTCTTCACAGTCACAACATTTATTGCTATCCTCCATTCAAGTAAATGTATTCTCTGCATTCAACAAGCTTCCCGCGCATCACTTCAATACTCAGCCAGCAGGTTATGGGCCCAGGCACTGAAAGAAATACAAGTCAGTGAGAACTGAATACAAGCTGCTGAAAGATGGCAAGTGGTTCAGATGTCCTCCATGCAAGTAATTATTCTCTGCATTCAACAAGCTTCCAGTGCATCATAATTATACTCAACCAACACCATGGCCGTGGCAAAACTTAAACCGTCTTAGTCAAACCTGTGAAGCTGAACTGTCAGCGTCTGTTGCGCCCAACATGGCAGGTGTCCAGAGCAGTTGCGAGCCCTACCTTTTCCCTCCTCATCAGGAACCTTTCCCTGCCACTAGTTCTATCCCTAGTAAGCAGGGTACCTGCCCTTATTCTACCCACCCGCAAACGCATGCCAAACCTGGGAGCCAGGGCCTTAAATAGGCCAAGCCTGACTCAAGATGGCTGCCAGAATCACATGGGGCAGCATCATCCAATTGGATGCTTCCCCTGTAACCCAAGAAACCATAGAGGATCTGTGTTCCTCTTGACTTCCTCTCCAAATGTAGAGAGTGCCACCTGCAGTGGAGGAAGTAGACTGCATCTGCCTACACTCAGATGTGAATGAGACCTGAATGTCAGCTTTACTATTTATAGAGTGGGTGGGGCTGCAAATGACAAGCCTGCTGATTGGCTCTGGTTCTGGAACATCTTTGATATGATTGGCTGTAAGGTATCTGTAGAGAACTGAGTAATCGTTGATATGGTATATTAGCCCCTTTTCTTAACCCCTTGATGCTGGCCTCAGGGTTGCCAATTTTTCTTCAAGCCAAATCAAAACACTTTAGCCGCGCATGGAAAAAAATTATTTTTAAGGGCTGTGGACTCTGGTGTAAAGGGGAATTCTGAAGTAAGGGGGTTTATGCTCACTAAACCTCCCACTTACATCAGCATTCCCCATAAATTAGGGTACCCAAAGCCCCCCATACATCAGAGTCCACAGGGTACCCCTTACATTTGAGCCCCCCTTAACTTAGTGTACTCGAAGGGGGAGACTTCAGTCACAGACAGTGGATGATGAGCTCACTCACCTGAGGATGGAGGCTCAGGCATCGACATCCACGATGTACTGTATCTGCCGGTTGCTGAGCTTCAAATTTCCATCCCACACATTCCTTTCCTGAGGCACAGAACACCTGGGGTTGGAGTGTGGGTGGGCAGACAGAGGGGTGGGGGTGGGAGGAGGAGGAGCAGATCAAGCCCTCTCTCCTCTCCTGTCCGTGTATGGGGATGGGGCCTGTGGGGCCTGTGCACATCTATGCACTCAGGCGTTGTGGTACTTGGTTACTTGGGGAGCCACAGTCCATTCTAAATATTGTGTCCGGGTTTCAAGTGGTCTGAAACCCAGGGACACCATTCAAAACTCGGACTGTCCAGGTGAATCCCGGACGTGTGTCAACCCTAGTATGTCAATACTCATATATGTGGCCTTAAGGCATATATGTGGCCCTGTTAAAACAACTTACCATGCTGAGAGAGCGCCCCCTGCACGTTTCTAGCATGGTAGCCAGAGGGAATCTGTAGACTCCCTATGCATACTTCTGATTGGAAGCAGTGGCAGCTGGTGCTTAATTTTTTTTTTGGGGGGGGGGGGGGGGGCAAACCTGGCTCATTCCCCCCACCCACCCCCTGTCACACAAGCGATCAATACTTAGCTTGCCCATCGCCCGCCAGCCCCGCACTTACCCCATCCAGGTCATGGCTTCGGCGGCTTTCCCCCTGCATCTCCCCTGGCCAATAGGGTCTTAGGACTCCCGACCAATAGGGTCTTAGGACTCCCGGGCCAATTGGGTCTCAGGACCCGTTTCCTGATCGGCCAGGAGGAGAAGTAGGAAGACATTAACAAATATTATTTCGCTAATATCACACAAGTGGGTGGGCTCGGGGCACAGTGCTCTGCGCCCCGAGCCCACCCCTTTTGAAGCCAATTACAGCCTCAGGCTGTAATCATGTGCTTCAGAAAAAACAAACAAACATTGGAATCCATGCGTCCGGCGTCCTGCTGAAATTAGGGGCCGAACGCATGGATTCTCTGCGCCCCTTATGAGCGGCCGCCACTGATCAGGAGCTTTCCGATCATGTGACCGCTGTGACAGCCAATCACAGCAGTCATGTGACCCTAATGCCTGCCTCCGCCTCGCGGATTTTTAAACTCTTAAAGGGCCGGGAGGTCGGCACAAAGAGGTTAAAAAGCAATATTTGGAATTGGAAAATGAGCATATTGTAGATATACTTTTGCAATTTAAGTAATTTATCAATAAAAGAGATTTTTTTATAACATATGACGGGAAGAACCGCCGAGCCAACCCCAACAGCACTGTGTAGTTTTCCTGAAGAGTATATTCCTTCCTAGGAGTAATCTGATGGCTTTCAGGCACCATCAAAGCCTTTAAGCTGCTGCTGAAACCTTCCTTCCGTTTTCTATGACGGAGCTTAATTAATTATTTCCCTTTCTTAGCTGGATGTTAATTTCAATTTATATTTTGCGGCGCGATTTCTCGCAAGGATCACATTCATGAAAGTCAAAACCAAACAAACAATACCACATCTGACAGCGCGTCCCAGAAAAAAACGGTTAAATTATTCATTTCGGCCCGTCTTTGATGTGGGAAGACAATGGCCTATTTTTATTCTTTTCATTTTTCCTGCAATATATACGTAAATGGAAATTTCCTAACATGTATAATGAATGGCATTTTCACACGATTTGCCTATCTAACAAACATCTCTTGTGTACTATTTGTCCTTTTCTGTCTGAGCGGGGTTTACTAATCTGGGATAGAACATGGTTTACAACGAAGGATGTGTCACATATTTTAATATATTAAAGAAACCAAAATAGTGTTCAAATAGTTATTAGAAGATTCTGTATTCTAAGCACCCAGAGCTTGGCTCCATCCACCATACTATCACTGTCTAAATGAAATCAGTGGCACATATTGTGGGGTTTCCCATTAACCGCTTCAGCCCCGGAAGGATTTACCCCCTTCCTGACCAGAGCACTTTTTTGCGATTCGGCACTGCGTCGCTTTAACTGACAATTGCGCGGTCGTGCGACGTTGCACCCAAACAAAATTGACGTCCTTTTTTTCCCCACAAATAGAACTTTCTTTTGGTGGTATTTGATCGCCTCTGTAGTTTTTATTTTTTGCGCTATAAACAAAAAAAGAGCGACAATTTTGAAAAAAAAAAAGCAATATTTTTTTACTTTTTGCTATAATAAATATCCCCCAAAAATATATAAAAAAAAATGTTTTTCCTCAGTTTAGGCCGATATGTATTCTTCTACATATTTTTGGTAAAAAAAATTGCAATAAGCGTATATTGATTGGTTTGCGCAAAAGTTATAGTGTCTACAAAATAGGGGATAATTTTATGGCATTTTTATTATTATTTTTTTTTTATTAGTAGGCAGCAATCTGCGATTTTTATCATGACTTCAACATTATGGCGGACACATTGGACACTTTTGACACTATTTTGGGACCATTGTCATTTATACAACGATCGGTGCTATAAAAATGGACTGATTACTGTATAAATGACACCGACAGGGAAGGGGTTAAACACTAGGGGGCGATCAAGGAGCTAAGTGTGTCCTAGGGAGTGATTCTAACTGTGGGGGGGATGGGCTACTACTCACATGACCGCGATAACTGCTCCCGATGACAGGGAGCAGTGATCTCTGTCATGTCACAAGGCAGAACAGGAAAATGCCTTGTTTACATCCCCCCATTCTTCCGCTCCATGACACGATCGCGGGCACCCGGCGGGCATTGAGTCTGCGGGACCCACGGTCACGGAGCACGCGACGCCCGCGTGCCCACAATACCGCAACTTAAAGGGGACGTACCTGTATGCCCTTTTGCCCACCCGTGCCATGCTGCCGACGTATATCGGCGTGCGGCGGTCGGGAGGGGGTTAATACACTATATTACCAAAAGTATTGGGACACCTGCCTTTACACACACATGAACTTTAACGGTATCCCAGTCTTAGTCTGTAGGGTTCAATATTGAGTTGGTCCACCCTTTGCAGCTATAACAGCTTCAACTCTTCTGGGAAGGTTGTCCACAAGGTTTAGGAGTGTGTCTATGGGAATGTTTGACCATTCTTCCAGAAGAACATTTGTGAGGTCAGGCACTGATGTGGGACGAAAAGGCCTGGCTCGCAGTACTCTAATTCATCACAAAGGTGTTCTATCAGGACTCTGTTCAGACCAGTTAGGTTCCTCCACCCCAAACTCGCTCATCCATGTCTTTATGGACCTTGCTTTGTGCACTGGTGTGCAGTCATGTTGGAACAGGAAGGGGCCGTCCCCAAACTGTTCTCACAAAGTTGGGAGCATGAAATTGTCCAAAATGTCTTGGTATGCTAATGCCTTAAAAGTTCCCTTCACTGGAACTAAGGGGCCAAGTCCAACCCCTGAAAAACAACCCCCACACCATAATCCCCCCTCCACCAAATGATTTGGACCAGTGCACAAAGAAATATCAGATATAGGTAAAGGGTGGAGTCGCTAGATGATGTCAGCAGGTGACCCTGCCCCCTTGTGACATCATTGGCCCAGCATGCCCCTTTCGCTCGTCCCCTCCCTCCTTTCCTGACCTGAGATAAGGGTCTGGTATGGGTTGGGGGAGCCAAGCTCTGGGTGCATAGAATATAGAATCTTCTAATACCTATTTGAACACTATTCTGGCTTCTTTAATATATTAAAATATGTTACAGGTCCTTCATTGTAAACCGTGTTCTATCCCAGATGAGTAAACCCCGCTCAGACAGAAAATGACAAATATTAGATAGTTAATCAAGTTGAAAAAAGACACAAGTCTATCTAGTTCAACCATAATAAATAAATAAATAAATAAAAATAAAAAATATCATACAATCCCATATATATTACACAAGTGATGTTTGTTAGATAGGCAAATCGTTTGAAAATGCCATTCATTATACTTGTTAGGAAATTTCCATTTACGTATATATTGCGGGAAAATGAAAAGAATAAAAATAGGCCATTGTCCCAATAATTTTGGTAATATAGTGCAGTTCTATTGTGAGTGCGCTATTACTTTAAATATTAGTCCTCTCAGTGCGATCAAGAAATTCATACAAAAAAACAAAAAACAAATATAGAATTTGTTATGATAAATAAATGAAACACAATTACATTCATCATCAAAAATTCATATGATTTCAGTGCAATGAGATAAAATGCAAATATTGAATAAAGTGTGAACTGCAAAGGGAAAACATCAAAGTGCAATTATTACATTCAGTAAGCAAAAAGTTCCAACTATGCAATCTTCCAAGAAATGGTGACAAATTCAAACAAAAAAAACCTTCTTGTGGAGGGTCCCACCACCAACATATACCTTCCTTACCAGATTGATCAGACCTCTAGATTATAGGAGTTCTTGCATTGATGCTTTACAAAACAACTGCCAGCAGCCCTGAATCAATCACACCATATGGCTCCAACCCTCCTCTCAACACTACAACAGATTGCCTCGGGGACTACCAACCAGTTGACGGTCCAAGAAAATAAAAATACTCCATGTTTATATGTTTTATTATAACATGATACGCAAAAGGAAGGGAATGACACAAGCATATAACTCAAAACATGACATCAAGCTTGCACAATGACGTCACAGGTAGCTCCGCCCGATTGCGTTTCGTGTAAACAAACGTCTTCAGGGGGGGGACATGAAAATGATATGAGAGCTCTTTAATAAAGTATTGGATATGGTGTTACATTGTTTTTTTTAATATTGGCATAATAAATGTTATGCTTTTAGAAGTTGTTATGTGGTGCCAACATCTATATGCCCTTTAAAGTCCTTTGCTACAAAGAATTGATGATTTGTGTATGGCATATAGGATATGGGCTTTAGGTGCCGGGATAAGGTCATCCAGCACCCAGGGCAAAGATGCCAAACCGCCCCCCCACCATTAAAGATGTGCAAGCATAGGGGATCCTACGCCCAGCAGTCACTCTTTTGTCAAAATCACTGCTGTTGTCACTACTCCTGTCAGCCTTGTAACAGAAGGAAGGCGCCCCCATCCCTATAGTAAACGACTGCGCCCAGGGCAACCATCCCTCTTGCCCACCCCTTGTCCAGGCCCCCCGTTGGGCATATAGTGACACAGAACCTCTCTCTAAACATTTCAAACTCCTCCACCAGGCAGGTCACATACACTCACTTACAGTACAACGTCTCTAGAACGGGAATTCAAATCCCCGGCGACTTTCACACGCTATTATTTTTGACTAACAAAAAACATTAATGAGAGTTTTCTTGTTGCTTATGCTCTAACCATGCCAAGTGTGTAATTCATGACAAATGCGATCTGCTGCAGCTCGAGGATTAATAGCCCGCTGTCTCCTCTAAATTGCTCGCCAGACAGCAACAACGAGAAGCTTCATTTCCTATTTCACTTCCAACATTTCCATTGTGAAAAACTGCCAATATTAGTCGTGTTTGTGTTTCCAGCACTTCAAAGACACTAAACATCAAGAGCTTGGAACTTATACGCTTGGAAGAGTAGCAGTAAGCACTCTGTGCATCTCAAGTGACCATACAACACAAACCGTTATGTCTCTGAAAAGTGCAGACTTTCATTTGGGGCAAATTGCCAGCGGCATGTACAGAAACTTGCTGCCCCCCTTCCTCCTCAGCATGGCATAGCCTGTGATTGTTTGAAATGACAGGTTCTCTTTATTAGGACTCCAGGCAAATTCCTACGATCGCCAGCACCATCTAGTGGCCAAAAGCAGTCTAGTTTTCTGAAGTATCTTGATGAGAAATATATACAGCAATCTGGCCACTAGATGGAGCTGACAATCATAGGAACTAAAGTGATTGTAAACGATCACCTTGTAAAAAATTCTATTCAGTTTAAAATAGAAATGGAAGGCAAAACATTGTTGTGTGTATATACATATATAAAAAATTAAATTACCATTATAAATACCTTTTTTCCCTTTTTTTTAAATAAGTGATCACATTCCCTCTGTTCTCAGTTGCATAAGAGCTGGGGGAGGTGATACTACAGTACACTGAGCTTCCCAGTGAATGGCTGTGCAGGGGGGATGTGTCAGGACAAGTCTGATCATTGGAGTTCCCCAGGACAGCTATAGAACTGACCACGGTGTGTTCTAGTGCTTAGTGTGGTCAGTTTTTAATAGGAAAGCAAGGAGACTAGCAGGAACACCGGGGATTTCACATAAAGGAAGCAATACAAAGAGAACAGGAGACGTTTTTTTTTTTTTTTTTTTTTAGCAGAGACCCTATAGACTAAAATGGTGAGTGTTGCAACTTTTCTTTAAAATTTTCTGTAAAATGCAATATGGCCACCTGGAGGCGTTGTGTACACAGAATGTGCCCCCCCACCCCAGAAATGTAATTTCTTGCTTGTGTGATTGGCTCACTGATTTTCCCAGAAGTCTACACTGAGATACAAGTCAGATTTCAGGCTTCGCCTGCAACAAAAGTGTTATTTTTGGTTAGATACTCCCAAAGGGTTAATCATGTCTAAAGGGATGCAGACCCTGCCACTTTCCTCATTAGAGCCCTGCAGGTGCAGCAGCTGATTGATAATTATAAAATCATTCACGTTCACTCCGCACATGGACACAGACAAACAAACAGATATTTCTCCAGAATAACAAAAGGTAGGAATCTGCAACAAAGTTTGTTAAAATCCCTGCAATGTACAGAGATCACCCAGAGGGGGAATGTTTTTTTCTTAAAAGTGGAAAACTCTTTAACCACTTAAGGACCGAGCCTCATTCTGAGATTTGTTGTTTAAAACCATTTAAAAACATTTTTTTTGCTAGAAAATTACTTAGAACCCCAAAACCCCCAAACATTATATATATATATTTTTCTAACACCCTAGAGAATAAAATGGTAGTTGTTGCAATACTTTCTGTCACACCGTATTTGCGCAGCGGTCTTACAAGCACACTTTTTTTTGGAAAAAATACACTTTTTTTGAATTAAAAAATAAGACAACAGTAAAGTTAGCCCAATTTTTTTTTTATATTATGAAAGATAATGTTACGCCGAGTAAACTGATACCCAACATGTCACGCTTCAAAATTGCGCCCGCTCGTGGAATGGCGACAAACTTTTACCTTTAAAATTCCCCATAGGCGACGTTTAAAAAATTCTACAGGTTGCGTGTTTTGAGTTACAGAGGAGGTCTAGGGCTAGAATTATTGCTCTCGCTCTACAGATCGCGGCGATACCTCACATGTGTGGTTTGAACACCATTTTCATATGCAGGCGCTGCTCACGTATGCGTTTGCTTCTGCAGGCGAGCTCAGCGGGACGGGGCGCGTTTAAAAAAAACGTGTTTTTTTTTTCTTATTTATTTTACCTTTTTTTTTTTTTACACTGTTTTTAAAAAAAAATAAAAAATTGTGTCACTTTTATTTCTATTACAAGGAATGTAAACATCCCTTGTACCCTGTTTCCCCAAAAATAAGACCTAGCGTGATTGTCGGTGATGGCTGCAATATAAGCCCTACCCCCCAAATAAGCCCTACCCTGAAAATAAGACCTACAAGGACTTTAACTAGGGCTTATTTGGGGGGTAGGGCTTATATTGCAGCCATCACCGACAATCACACTAGGTCTTATTTTCAGGAAAACAGTGTAATAGAAAAAAGCATGACAGGACCTCTTAAATATGAGATCTGGGGGTCAAAAAGACCTCAGATCTCATATTTACACTAAAATACAATAAAAAAACAAAAACAAATGCTGTCATTAAAAAAAATGAAGAAAAAAAAAAGGTCCCTTTAAGAGCTATGGGCGGAAGTAACATTTTGACGTCGCTTCCGCCCTGCAATGGTATGGAGACGGGTGGGGGGCCATCTTCCCCTCCCTCATCTCCATGTCAGGCCACAAGAAGGATCCGATCGCCTCTGCCGCTCCCGATGGCTCCGGAAAGCGGCGGGGGGCACCGAAGCACGGCGGGAGGGGGAGTCCTCTCTCACCGCTGATTAAAAGTGATCTTGCGGCGAATCCGCCACAGAGACCACTTTTATCTTAAACCGGACCGCCGGCTAAAGAAGAGGATACCAGGGTTATGGTAACTAGCTGCTGCTATAACAACGATCCTTCTTCAAACAGTCGACGTATAACAACGGTGGGCGGTCCGGAAGTGGTTAAAATAATGATAACACATTTACTAAATAATGGAGGTTCTATATATATATATGTATATAAAAAAAGAAGCGTTGGCGTCCTTTTCAGGCTGAGTTTCCACCAGACGTTTGTTCTAGGGAAGCTCTTCAGTAGGTGACTGTGACATACTGTATGGAAATTAGCAGGGGATCAAATTATTAACACCAAATTACTTATTCACATGCTCGGCGCTGATCTCAGCATCTGGAGATGTCAGCGATGTCACAGATCTGCCACGTTCTGGCTGTAGGCCAGTCTTATTATGTCACATACCGTCCCCGAGACTTGGATCTCTGCGCGGCGCTAATTAACGGAAACTCGCCACTTTTTCTGTTTCATGTCCACCGCTCTTTTCATGTCTTGGCATACATTAAGCTTTGAGCCATTGTGAAGTTTTCGATGTGTCGGGGGGGCGTTTCTCATTGAAAGCAGCACTCTTAGCAAAAGTGCTAAATACTGTATACCGTTAGAATTCAGATATGGCGAATGTTTTATCTGCTTTAAAGGAATAGTCCACTTTTCAGACCCGTAATGGGGCTACGACATAACATTAATCGCAGGAGGATTCCCGCTGTAGGTTGACTTTTTTTTTTTTTTTTTTCAATTGCAGAGCCTGCGCAGTAGACACGGGCACATCGAATTAAAGGGGTTTTGTTTCGTTTTGATTTGTCATTTACGTAAATTTGTTTAGTTAACCGCTTGCCGGCCAGCCGCCGTCGTGGGCTCCTTCCCGCGAATCGCCCAAAGCTGTACGTCGGCTCCTTTAAAAGCCATAGCAGGCACGCCCACCCGCTGCACGCCGGGGGTGGGGGACCCGATGCGTGTGGCCGGCGGCCGCGATGTCCGCCGCGAAAAAAGAGAGCCAGAACGGGGATCTGTCAATGTAAACAGACAGATCCCCCTTCTGACAGGGGAGGAGAGAGAGATCTGCTGTTCCTAGTGACCAGGAACAGTGATCTGTCTCCTCCTCCAGTCAGTCTCCTCCCCCCACAGTTAGAAACACCTCCCAGGGAACACATTTAACCATTTGATCGCCCCCTAGTGTTAACCCCTTCCCTGCTGCCAGTGACATTTACACAGTAATCAGTGCATTTTTATAGCACTGATCGCTGTATAAATGTCAATGGTCCCGAAAAAGTGTCAAAAGTGTCCGATCTGTCCGTCGCAGTGTCACAATCCTGCTAAAAATGCGGCACTGATGGGCACTGATAGGCTGCATTAATGGGCCCTAATGAGGAGACACTAATATGCCGCAATGATGGGCACTGATATGCACCACTAATGGGCACTAATAAGGAGGCACTGATATGTGGCACTGATGGACACTGATAGGGTGCACTGATAGGCACTGATAGGAGGCACTGATGGGCACTGACAGGCATTACTGATGGGAACTGAAGGGCGGCACTGATGGGGTTGCACTGATAATCAGGGTGATCAGTGCCCTGATGATCAGTGTAGATGTCCCCTGTGTGGATTGCCATTTGCCGGCTCTCCTCTCTTGCACTGTCAGTGTGAGGAAAGAACTGCCGATAACCAGCAAATCCTGCTTACGCTGTGATCAGCTGTGATTGGCCCTTTAGCCCAATCTGTGATCGTCTGTGTCTGAAGAACACATCGATCACAGAGCTCTCCGGGGGTGTGCCCCGAGGGGGCGCGAGGTGGCAGGGATCTGGGAGGACATCAATAGACACCCTCCTGGAAATGTGTGCCCGTGGTGTAGCCGTCATTCGGCTATAGCGCGGTTGGGAAGCGGTTAAACGCGAGGAACGTTCAGCTCTCGAGAGTTCATTCATTTCAACGGCCAGAATAAATTAATATTTTGGCCAAATAAATAAACACAAAAACACTTGACGCGCCTGAACACATTTGAAAAAACGCAGCTTTAGGGGCATTTTTCCTGCCAGGAGAAAGGAATTTACAAGAGTTTCCATGTACACGAGGCCTCATCTCTCCGGTGGTCCATTTCTTCTGCCTTCCCTCCAGCACTGCAGCCTCCACCAGTCTCTTTGGCCAGTGGCGGCCTGTGCATTAAGGGCGCACGGGCGCTGCCCCCTCTCTCCTGCCACCCCCCCCTCTGTCACCAATAGATAGATTCTTGCATTGCATGAATCTATCTATGGCCGTCGCTGCACCCCCCCCCCCCCGTTCAGGCGCCCGGCCACTTTTTGGGCACCAGGCGCCTGAATTACAGCGGAGGGGGTTGTTTTTGAAGCACCTGATTAGAGCCATAGACTTTAATAGGCGTCAAAAAAGGTGACCTGTGAGCGCCATGCTGGGCGCTTGCGGGTCACTCCGCTGTGTTAGAAAAGCGAATGAATCTTCGCTTTCCTAACACTAAACCGCCTCTCTCCCAATCAGGTTCCCGGGTCTATTACCTGTCACCTGATTGGCCGAAACGACAGGCGCCGCTAATGGATGCCTATCAGAAGGAGAGAACGGGAGATGAGGACGGCAGGAGACGCATGGAGGACCCCGCTCGTCGGTGAGCGGGCGGGGGTCACACTGGGGGCATTCAAGGGCACACTGGCAGCATTTGATAGGCACATTGACAGCATTTGATGGGTACACTGGCAACATATGATGGGCACACTGGCAGCATTTGATGGCACAGTGGCAGTGTTTCATGGCACACTGGCAGCGTTTGATGGGCAAACTGGCAGCATTTGATGGGCACACTGGCAGCATTTGATGAGCACACTGGCAGCGTCTGATGGGCACAGTGGCTGCAATTGATGGGCACAGTGGCTGCAGTTGAGAGCGCTTCTCCCAGGGGGTTATCTGATGTGAGGAGGAGCCGCGAGAGCCGCCGGGGACCCCAGAAGAGGATGTTCGGGGCCACTCTGTGCAAAACGAGCTGCACAGTGGAGGTAAGTATTGTTATTAAAAAAAAAAAAAAAACACGAACCCTCACAATCACTTTAAGCTTTGGCAATAAAACCTGGAAGCTGATTGGTTCTGTGCAGAACTGCACCGGATTCTGCACTCTCCAGCTTTAGTAAATCAACCCCTATATCATTATTTGCAAAGAACTAATATGTGGCTCATAATCAATAGTGAAAACACAAATATTGTGTCCCGGTATTGGTCATCTGATCAAAACTATCAATTATTATTGCATGCATAAAAATACTTCATCAATATCTCCCCACACTTGGCGGGGGTAGAGTTCCCAAGAAACAGAAAGGGAGGGGAAGCTTTACAATAAGAGGGAAGAAGATCCCCGACTGCTGGGAGGACGTGATGAGCGCTGACCAGATTATTGCAGCAATAAAACAATAAAATGCAACATTTCAAGCTGAGCTCCTTCAGCTTTCATTCCTCTTTCTAAATTCTTAGAACCAAGTTTTGCTTTTGCTGTCAGCCGCAGTGCAGATTTCACCAGAGAGAGGCCAATATCCAACAAATACTATTCTCTATGTAAATCATGCCACGTTTTGAACCAATAATAACAAGTTATGGATGTTAAAGTGATTGTAAACTCTTCCATATACCCAGTGAAGTGAATGCCCTCAGGCGATATACAGAGATGAAACAGATCCTCCGATATAAGGTGTTACTTGTTTATCTGCAGTCTTCTCTTCTCTACATCTGTCCAAAGTGATACATTTATAAAGCTTGTCTGAGAGTTCAGAAAAAAGGGGGCGGAGAGCTGAAATGACACACTGCAGAGCTCAGTGAGGAGAGCTCTGAGAGCTGATTGGAGGAAAGGGACACACCCCTCTTAGTAAATGAGCAGAAGCTCTGCTGACTTCCATCATCCAATCATATGCAAGCACAAAAATACTGTTTGTTTTTTTTCATTTCCTTACCTGTGATTGGGTATTCTTTGCAAAGTGAAGCTTTACCTCATTTACTAAGCTCTGGAGCAACTGTACTTCCAGAGTGGACAGTCTTTTCCCCCTTTAGTAAATCAACCCCTTAATGTCGTTTCTGTCTGCTGCCTCATTCCTCTGCTGTCCACATGAATCACCTCTGACAAGTTTTCCTGACACCAAGAGATTAAAAGGTGACAGGGGAGGAGAGGGAGTTCTTAGACAAGCTTTAAAACGCAGCTCTTTGAATGGATGTAGAAAAGAGAATACTGCAAATAAACAGGTACAACTTATGTAGCAGGATTAGTTTCATCTCTGTGTATCACCTGAGGCCAATCACTTCTGACAAGTTTTCCTGACACCAGGAGATAAAAAGGTGACAGAGGAGGGACCTGTATATAACAGCCTGTGCTCTGTTCTTGTGTGCTGCGTGAAGGGGGGGGGGTGTCTCTTCCATCCAATCAGCACTCAGACCTCTCCTCACTGGGGGTAACTTCAGGTAACTTCACTTCTGACAAGTTTTCCTGACACCAAGAGATAAAAAGGTGACAGAGGAGGGAGCTCCAGCACACAGCCTGTGGTTAACAGCCTCTGCACTGTTCCTGTGTGCTGTCTGAAGCGGAGTGTGTCTCTTCCCTCCAATCAGCTTTCCTCACTGAGCTCTTCAAAGTGTAACTTCAGCTCTCCGCCCCCTTTTTTTCTGAACTCTCAGACAAGCTTTAACATTTAGCACTTTGAACGAATATAGAGAAGAGAAGACTGCAGATCAACAGAATGGGAATGATGTGCTGAGCGGCTTCCTGTTCATTCACAAACTGAAGCATAGTAAACATAGTTTACTATCTTTTAGTTATGAATGAACACAGTAAGTGAGTGTGTTCACTGTGTTCATTTAGGCCCTGTTTCCACTACTGTGAGTTGTTGTGCGGCTTGATACGTGTGAAGTCGCTTGGCAAGTCAAAATCCACGTATTTCAATGGTCCCCCTTCTAATTGGTGCGACTCAAGTCGCAGTGACCCCAAAAAAAAGTTTTTTGCACTACTTTGTTCTGACTTCGGTGGGTCTTGTTCTTGCATTGGTTCTCAACAGTCGCATCACAGCAAAAATCGCATTGCAAAGCCGCACTGTAAATGGCGCGACTTTGGGGTCGAAATAGTGGAAACCTAGCCTTAGAAAAGGAAGGGTTTCGGTAAATGACATATTTACTAGACAACCATCCTGAAACATCCCCCCCCCCCCCGCAGTATCTGGGAGGAGAGAAAGGAAGCCAGCAGCACTGCGGGCGCAAGGTTGGGGCAACGCGAGGGGGGAGCCCGGGCAGGAAGGGAAAACTGCACCGCATGCATAGCTCCCAACTGTCCCTGATTTCGAGGGACTGTCCCTGATTTGAAGCAATGTCCCTCTGTCCCCCTCATTTGTCCCTCATTTTGGGATGATCTATATAGATGTATATAAAATGCACTTTTTTTCTTTTTAAAAGTGTTTCCCAGTGCTAAACCTTTCATCTGATTTCTAAATTGCTGCATTTGTACATTTTAAAAGCCAATATAAAGGAACAGTAGTGGTAAAAAAAAGCACTTGTGGATTTAATTAACCTTTTTTTTGTTAATTCTCCTTTAAGGGGGTGTGGTGTGGCAGGGGGCGTGTCCTATGCCTACATACGTTTGTTAGTAGGTGTCCCTCATTCCCTTCTCAAAATGTTGGGAGGTATGCGCATGTAGTGATTAGGGTGTGCCCAGGCACACCGGGCACACCCCCTGCTCATGCCTATGGGAGCCCCTTTTAATGGGCACAGCAGGGGTGAGCTGAGATTTTGCCAGTAGAGACCTCAAGAGACACCAGAATAATGTTGATTGTTTTTTGGGGAACTGACACTTTAAATTCATTCAACTCCAAAAACCTTCTATTTTTACACTTCTGACATCACCGCTCCTGACATATAAGCCGTTACATCGTTCACCTCCGTGAGATACCGGATTGCAGGACTTACATTTTAAGCTTGATTTCCTGTCTGTGACCAGAAACGTTTGTTCAGGCCATGTGCATGTGAGCTGACCCCGATTCCTTCTAATGAATGAATGATTCACTTATTCCGAAGATGACGATCCCAGCGTGCCTGGAGGCTTCATTTACCCGGCAAGCCGGAGATTCAGTCCTGGGATAACTTCTCATTAGATCCCGGAGATCACAGGATTTACCCAGCATGCTTCTTATCTGCGGAGTTCTTTAAGAAGAAACAATGGTTCCGAAATCATTCCATTCTTAACATTATTCACTATAAACCGTGAAACTAAAGCCACTATTTATAATTGAATACCTGCAGAATAATGTATTCATGGAAGGAGGTCTTATTTAAACTGGAAATATCACTTTAAATAGATCTTATATAATATATATCTATATATCTATATATATATAGATATATATAGATATATATATATATCTATATATATCTATATAGATATATATATATATTACTAGCCTGAAAATGTTTAAAGCCCAATTGAAATGATTGATTATTTAATAATTATTATTGTTATTATTATTAGGCCCCTTTCACACTGGGGCGGTTTGCAGGTGTTATTGCGCTAAAAATAGCACCTGCAAACCGACCTAAAACTGCCGCTACTGTTTGTTCAGTGTGAAAGCCCAAGGGCTTTCACACTGAAGCGGTGCGCTGGCAGGAGAAAAATAAAAAACTCCTGCAAACCGCATCTGGGAATTACAGACCAGTTAGCCTAACATCCATAGTATGTAAACTCTTGGAGGGGATGGTAAGGGACTATATACAAGATTTTAGTAATAAGAACGGTATCATTAGCAGTAATCAGCATGGATTCATGAAGAATCGTTCTTGCCAAACCAGTCTATTAACCTTCTATGAGGAGGTGAGTTGCCATCTAGATAAAGGAAGGCCCGTAGACGTGGTGTATCTGGATTTTGCAAAAGCATTTGACACAGTTCCCCATAAACGTTTACTGTACAAGATAAGGTCCATTGGCATGGACCATAGGGTGAGTACATGGATTGAAAACTGGCTACAAGGGTGAGTTCAGTGGGTGGTGATAAATGGGGAGTACTCAGAATGGTCAGGGGTGGGTAGTGGGGTTCCCCAGGGTTCTGTGCTGGGACCAATCCTATTTAATTTGTTCATAAACGATCTGGAGGATGGGATAAACAGTTCAATCTCTGTATTTTCAGACGATACTAAGCTAAGCAGGGCAATAACTTCTCCGCAGGATGTGGAAATCTTGCAAAAAGACCTGAACAAATTAATGGGGTGGGCGACTACATGGCAAATGAGGTTCAATGTAGAAAAATGTAAAATAATGCATTTGGGTGGCAAAAATATGAATGCCATCTACTCACTGGGGGGGAGAACCTCTGGGGGAATCTAGGATGGAAAAGGACTTGGGGGTCCTAGTAGATGATCGGCTCAGCAATGGCATGCAATGCCAAGCTGCTGCTAACAAAGCAAACAGAATATTGGCATTAAAAGGGGGATCAACTCCAGAGATAAAACGATAATTCTCCCGCTCTACAAGACTCTGGTCCGGCCGCACCTGGAGTATGCGGTCCAGTTCTGGGCACCAGTCCTCAGGATTCGGATGTACTGGAAATGGAGCGAGTACAAAGAAGGGCAACAAAGCTAATAAAGGGTCTGGAGGATCTTAGTTATGAGGAAAGGTTGCGAGCACTGAACTTATTCTCTCTGGAGAAGAGACGCTTGAGAGGGGATATGATTTCAATTTACAAATACTGTACTGGTGACCCCACAATAGGGTTAAAACTTTTTCGCAGAAGAGAGTTTAACAAGACTCGTGGCCACTCATTAAAATTAGAAGAAAAGAGGTTTAACCTTAAACTACGTAGAGGGTTTTTTACTGTAAGAGCGGCAAGGATGTGGAATTCCCTATCACAGGCGGTGGTCTCAGCGGGGAGCATTGATAGCTTCAAGAAACTATTAGATAATCACCTGAATGACCGCAACATACAGGGATATATAATGTAATACTGACACATAATCACACACATAGGTTGGACTTGTGTCTTTTTTCAACCTCACCTACTATGTAACTATGTAACTATGTAACTTTGGAGCGGTGAAGGAGCGGTGTATTCACCGCTCCTAAACCGCTCCTGCCCATTGAAATCAATGGGGCAGCACGGCTATACCGCGGCAATACCGCGGCTATAGCCGCGATATGCGAGCGGTTTTAACCCTTTTTTTGGCCGCCAGCGGGGGTTAAAACCGAACCGCTAGCGGCCGAATACCGCCGCAAAAACGACGGTAAAGCAGCGCTAAAAATAGCGCTGTTTTACCGCCGACGCCCCCACCGCCCCAGTGTGAAAGCAGCCTTACTGTATTTATTAGCCTATAACACGCACCTTTTCACCCTGAAAATCGGGTGCAAATAGTCCATGCATGCTATACGCAGATACTGCAATTTTAGCTGCCTCGGAGGGAACCGGGAGGGGGGGCGGGACGAGCGCCGTCAGATTATATACAGCGAGAATCTCCTGTTTACTCGTCGGCCTCTGTAATAGGAAGTCCTGTCTCCTGGGCCAGCATTGGACCAGTGTTGTGTCTATCATAGAAGCCAGCCAAGGAGGCGGGACTTTGTATTAAAGAGGCCGCCGAGTAAACAGGAGATTCTCGCTGTATGTAATCTGAGGGCGCCGCCCCCCTCCCTGTCCCCTCCGAGGCAGCAGGAATATGAGGTGAGGCTACAGATGGGCATTGATCAGGCTGCAGATGGGCAATGGTGAGGTTGCGGATGGCATTCATCAGGCTGCAGATGGGCAATGGTGAAGCTGCATTGAAGGGCACTGACCCTTATTTTGCTTCAAAGTTCTTTATTGAAAATTTGAGTTTTTTTCCTGAAACTTCCCTTCTAAAATGAAGGTGCGCGTTATATGCCAATAAATACAGTATTTATTACTGTAATGCTGGTAGGATAATTATACTTTATTCAGTATGCCTCTTTCTAAAATAATTTTTATATGCTAAGTGCGGTAGCAAGGATTAAAGTGGTTGTAAGTAGGAGTAGTAGTGTTCAAGGGGATATATATTTTCCCTCGCTTATGTGGCACTATCTGCCTGGGTCTCACCAATAGGCCTTCCCATTTGGGATAAGTGTAATACCTGAACACTCAGATATGCCATCGATTTTTATAACCGAGGGGACTCTATATCTATCTATCCAATATATTGGTACTATAATTTAGGGGCCATGCTGGGTACTTTTGATATTTTGTCGGAAACTTTTACAGCTTACCTCGCTGTGTGACCTACACCCTAATATTCTCAATTGACACAATATATATATCAGTGGTATCTACTATAGACCACATGATATACGTGTACCTTGTCACTGCATACATATATATGACATTTTTTAAACTTCGTCTTTCTGGATGTCTGTCTAGTTTTGTGGGGTGTCCTCATACCCTGAGTCACGGGTTTACCAGCACCTACCCAGTATCTGTCCTGAAGAAGCTAGTATTCTAGTGAAGCGCGTCGACAAGAAAAGTTCTTGGAGGCACTACTGGATCAATTCTTTGTACCTTGATATATTACTAAGTTAATCCTTATACTTTTGATCCAGCCCTCTGTAACTGCACTATTGGATAACTGGTAACTGTGTCCATACAGGGTGTTGTGTGTTTGAGCTTTGGGGTGCGCACCCTAATGCAATAGTCTGTGCACACCTATGTGTCTGAGGTTTACAATCACTTTAAAGCGTGGGTAAGGAGTTAACTAATTGCCTCTTCAATGCCTTCCAAAAAGCAATCCACCGCGGACCGCTTTTCAGAGGGGAGGCAGCATATCCGCACATGTGAATGAGCATTACGGATTGGTAAGATGCAATATATACAATTTTAGTTTTTGGGTTTAATACCGCTTTAACTGCTTAAGGACCGCCCCCACGTATATATACTGCGGCAGGGAGGCCCTTAAGCGCAAAATCACCTACCTGTACATGATTTTTTTTTAAAGGCTCTGAGGCCTGCGCCGTGGGAGCACCGTCCAATCACAGCGGGAGCCAATCAGCGGGTCCGGTGGACCCGAAACCCGGCGGTCATGTAGAGAGAGGCAGAACGATGGTCTGCCTATGTAAACAAGCCAGAGAGCCGTTCTGCTAAGCAGGAACACAGATCTCTATCTTCCTACAGTTCAACCATCCCCCACACAGTTAGCAAGCACTCCCAGGGAACACATTTAACCCTTTGATCGCCCCTGTTAACCGCTTCCCTGCCAGTGTCATTAGTACAGTGACAGTGCATTTTTTTAACACTGATCGCTGTATTAGTGTCATCAGTCCCCAAAAAGTATCAAAAGTGTCAGTTAGGTGTCCGATTTGTCCGCCACAGTGTTGCAGTCCCACTAAAAATCGCTGATCGCCACCATTACTAATGAAAATAAATAAATAAAATAAAAAAGAAATATATCCCATAGTTTGTAGGCGCTATTACTTTTGCGCAGACTAATCAATATATGTACATGTATTGGGATTTTTTTTTTTACCAAAAATATGTAGCAGAATACACGTTGGCCTAAACTGATGAAGAAATTAGATTTTTTTACATTTTTTTTATTGGATACGTTTTATAGCAGAAAGTATAAAAATATTGTTTTTGTTATAAAATTGTCGGTCTTTTTTTTTTGTTAGCGCAAAAAATAAAAACCGCAGAGGTGATCAAATACCACCAAAAGTAAGCTTGATTTGTGGGGGAAAAAAAAGGACATACATTTTATTGGTGTACAGCGCCGCAGGACCGCTTAATTGTCAGTTGAAGCGACGCAGTGCTGTATCGCAAAAAAAATGGCCTGGTCCTGAAAGTGGGGTACAACCTTTCCGGAGCTGAAGTGGTTAAGCCTTAAATGTCATTGTTTGTGATCATAAAACCGAATCTCTGCATATGATACCGGCAGCACTGTACTATATTACATAGAATACGCAGAATACTTTTTTTCTTAATAGATGTTTTTGTATTATAGAGATGATAATAACTTTATTACATTTACAGCCCCCCCCCCCAGCTGACGTCTCAGAATAAAGCTTGAACAGTTAAACCAGCGTTTCGCTTTTTTTTTTCGCTAACAATGCTATCGACAGAGTGCTGATCTCTGCATGTTGACGGATGCTAAATAGGATAAATCTAATCTCTATTCTCTTATTCAGCAAGTAGAAATGTATAATCCTTGTTCCAGCACTTGCATTAAAGCAGCAAATCTTTGTCGGGGATGCAGCACTGTATGAAAGTACAGATAAAGATTTTTTTTCCACGTTCTGCCTTCCGCATTGAATGAGATTTTCAAACCAATTGTATGTTTTATCTTAACGATCCTTAGCACTTGCCTGAAATCTTCTGATAAAGGAATTATTGTGGGGAAGATTATAGCCCAAACCTTGTGAACTCGCAAGCCCTCTCTATTGTCTGTTAACGGTTTTTATGCTTTTTACTGTTATATGCCTTCATAATAGTTATTTTTATGGCCGGGGACAAGGGGTGGGCAGGAGGGGAAGCCATCCCAGGGGGCAGTGGTAAGGGAGTGGCCCCCTTCAGCAGGGCCATCTTAATGAATGGGCACTCCTGGGCACTGCCTGGGGGCCCCAGGTGAATGGGGGGCCCCATGATCAGGGCCAGGAAAAGGGGGGGCAGGAGCCGTGTTGGGGGTGCACTGACGATTTGGCTTGCTGGTGCCGCTCTTCTTTGACAGGAGTAACTGCAGCAGGGGCGGCCTATCCATTAAAAGCGAATGGGCGCCGTCCCCTCTATCCAAGCCAGCCCCTTATATTGTTATAGAGCAGTCTTGTGACTTCTATCAGTGTCTGGTTAAAGCTTGTAGGAGGAGTTTTCATTCTACTCTGACTGTCCTATGAGACTGCAGGACCCCCTGACCCTCTGTCTGGACAGTGATGATTGGCCCTGTGCCGATCACATGCACCCTCCAAAGAAAAAAAAAACTCTAGAAATACACACCAAACTGAGCATGTGCAGCTTGTTCCCTAGCCTCTGTACTATCAGGAGATGGATGGGGGGGGGGGGGAGAGAGAAGACAGTCTTTTTTACACAATGTAGAGGATTAACCCCTTAGGTTCCACAGTGAGTATAACAAGCATGCTGTACTGTATATACAGACTGATTTTACTGTTGTGGGTTTAGGAACACTTTAACTGCAAGTGGTAAAGTTACTGTTTATCCCCTTCCCGCCGAGCGTACGCAGATGTGCGTACTCGGCTTTCCGGTGTTATACCGGGATGATGCCCGCAGCTGCTGATGATGCCCGCAGCTACCCTGTTGTAGAGCGGGCGATCAGCTATCCGAGTATAACAACCGATGCGGCTAAAATACCGGAGGAGCCGGAGGGGACGTCCCCCCCCTCCGACGCCTCCCGCCGCTCTTACCAGGCCTCCCGATCCACCGGGAGGCCCGATCGATGATCCGCTTCATTCCAGCTTTCTAATTGTAAACACGGAAGCGACGTCATGATGTCACTTCCCGTTTACTCGGCTGTCAATGGCGCCGGTTTTAACAAAAAATATACAGTGTTCAGAATCGCCGTTTTTGGCGATCTGAATACTGTGAAGTGCAAAGGAGGGATGGGGGGTCTTTTAGACCCCGATCCCTCCATAAAGAGTACCTGTCACCACCTATTACTGTCACAAGGGATGTTTACATTCCTTGTGACAGCAATAAAAGTGATCAAAATTTTTTTTTTTTTTAAAAAACACAATTTCTAAAAATAAAAATAAATAAGAAAAAAAAATTTTTTTTTAAAGCACCCCTGTCCCCGCGAGCTCGCACATTAAAGAAAACGCATACGGAAGTCACGCCCGCATATGTAAACGGTGTTCAAATCACACATGTGAGGTATCGCCGCGATCGTCAGAGCGCGAGCAATAATTCTAGCCCTGGAACTCCTCTGTAACTCTAACCTGGTAACCGTAAAATAAATTTAAAACGTCGCCTATGGAGATTTTTAGGTACCGTAGTTTGTCGCCATTCCACGAGTGCGTGCAATTATAAAGCGTGACATGTTTGGTATCTATTTACTCGGCGTAACATCATCTTTCACATTATACAAAAAAATTCGGCTAAGTTTACTGTGTGGTTTTTTAAAATTCATGAAAGTGTCCCTTTTCCCAAAAATTTGCGTTTAAAACACCGCTGCACAAATACCGTGTGATAAAAAAACATTGCAACAATCTCCATTTTATTCTCTAGATTCTCTGCTAAAATATATATATATATATATATATATATATATATATATATATATATATATATATATATATAATGTTTGGGGGCTCTAAGTAATTTTCTAGCAAAAAATACGGATTTTAACTTGTAAACACCAAATGTCAAAAATAGGCTTAGTCATGAAAGGGTTAAATAGACCAAAAACAGTAACTGGATGACATGTTTTTCCATGTATATAATAAATAACTGTCATCCTCCATAATATCCTGTTAGTATTTTTGACTCACAAATGATCATTTAGGCCAAAAATGTTGAAGTTCCAATTTGATTGGACTGATGGTTGAGTGTTATGTCAGTGCTGTCCATGGTGCTGAAAGCTATTCATGTGTGCTGATCAAATGCAGTGGGTATACTTTAGAAGGAAAAGGGGACACTACAGCAATTTCTTATGGCAATTGCTTAAAGAAGTTGTAAAGTCTCAAGGTTTTTCACCTTAATGCATCCTATACATTGGGGAAAAAACCTTCTGTGCTGCAGCAACCCCCCCAGAGACCCCCTCTTTTTCTTACCTGAACCTGATCGTTCCAACGACGAGCCCAGCTGCTGTCTCCGGTCTTCATTGGATAGATTGGCTCCCGCTGTTGTCAATCAAATCCAGGGAAACAGGAGCCGGGGGGCGGGGCCGAGTCCTGCTGTCTGTGTCAATGGACGCAACAGCAGGACTTGTGAGCGCGCCCGCACGGGTACCAGGAGCGCCACCGGGGGCACCCCAGAAGTGGAAGATCGGGGCTGCTCTGTGCAAAACCCTTCCACAGAGCAGGTAAGTATAACATGTTTGTTATTTAACCACTTCCCGCCCGGCCTATAGCAGAATGACGGCTGGGCGGTGCTTCTGTTATCCTCACTGGGCGTCATATGACGTTCAGCAGTATAACATGCCGGCGCGCAACCGCAGGGGGGCGCACATCGCGGCGATCGGAAGTGCTGTGTGTCAGTCCGACACGCCGCATCTCTGATCAAAGTAAGAAACCTCTGACCACGTGATCAGCTGTGACCAATCATTACTACACAGATCTGGAATTAATACACAAAGCACACCGAGATTCAAGGAGGAATACACTGGTGCATTTTTTTGGACTTTTTTACACACAGCACAGTGCATTTTTTGGCTCCATAGACTTCAATAGAATCCCATGAAAAATGCATGTACGTGCCTTTTTTTAATGCATTTTCCTGCAGGGCAACAGACACCTCCTCTTAGCAGCATTAACACATCCAAAAATGCTAAACGCATTAGCAATGCATCAATAACGCGCACATGTGAACCTAGCCCTAAAGTGTTACTAAACCCAGGACCCTGCATTCACTATATCTGGTCTCCCACAGTACAGAGAACATGGAAATGCAATTATTTTAGTAAATATAAACTGCTAAATACCTTTTCTCATCACCAGTATATAGCAGTCTTGTGGCTTCTATCAGTGTCTGGTTAAAGATTGTAGGAGGTTGCTTTCGTTCTCCTCTGACTGTCCTATGAGGCTGCAGGACCCCTGACCCTCTGTTTTTACAGTGCTGATTGGTCCTGTGCTGATCACATGTAGCCTCTCAAGAAAAAAAAACAATACTCTCTAGCAATACACACCAAACTGAGCATGTGCAGCTTGTTCCCTGGACTCTATACTATCAGGAGATGGATTGGGGACTGTGGAAAAAGGGGGGGAACAGAGAAGACAGGATCAAACAGCCTTTTTCCACAATGCAGGGGATTAACCCCTTAGGTTCCACAGTAACAAGCCTGTTTTACTGCATATACAGACTGATTTTACTGTTGTGGGTTTAGTAGTAGACACGTGCAATTCGTTTAGCTCCGAATTCGTTTTTTTTAACGAATTTCGACAAATTCGTTAATTTGGAAATATCCAAATTGACGAAAACCGGTTTAAAATTTTTTTCTGAATATTCATAAATTCCATTATTCGTAAATTTGTACATTCGCACGTTTGTAAATTAGTAAGTTCGGAAATTCGGAAATCTGAAATAATAATTAACTAACAATAACTAACTATTAAATTATAGATATTGTAATTTGTTAGTGAATGTAACGAATCCAAATTTATTCGAAGTTACGAATTATTCAAAATAATGAATGCTGTATCTAAACGAATGGAACATAATGAATTAAGAATAATAAATAACAATAATAATAATAATAATAAAAAAAACGTTGTATTATTATTATTATTTATTATTAATTTGTTCCGCTCCACTCGTTTATATACAGCGCTCGTTATTTCGGATAATTCGTAACTTCGGATAAATTCGTATTCGTTACGTTCACTAGCAGCCAAATTTGAAAGGAAATTATAATACCTATAATTTAATAGTCAGTTATTATTTCAAATTTTCGGATTTTCGAATTTCCAAATTTCCGAATTTTCTAATGTACGATTTGCAAACATAACTAATGACCCAAAAAACGAAAAAAACAAAACAAAAAATGAATGAAACGAAAACAAACAAATTTTTTGGCAGTGCACATGTCTGTTTAGTAACACTTTTAACCAACCCCTGGCTTTAAGTGTCTATGAGTGTCTTACAAGCGTGCTCCCCTAACATTTCTACCTGTAATGTGTTTGGTACAGTCAGGCAAGAAAAAAAAAAAGAGCTAGATGATGCTGGATGCCCTTCCAGCCTCCATGATTGAAGGAACTGCAATTCAACAATGAAAGGGGCCAGGGGCAGTAGGGCTAGAGAGGAAGAAGCTAGATGATGCTGGGCGACCTCCAGCCAGGAAATGAGATGGGCTCTATCTTGCTGCAGCTTCTAATGCACATTGCGAGAAGCTCACAGTGTGCAGTGATATCAGGGTAAGTAATTTTATACAGGAGATGAGCCGGTACGGCTGTGCAAGACAAATCGCCCCTTCCACGAGTCGGTTTCAGGCACACTAGTGATATAAAGACTAATTCAATAATATATGTCGGCTCTGTCCCGTTAGGGATTACCAGCATGAAGAAGATTTTTACATGTAATTATCAGAAGTAAACCTTAAATCTTCCTATTAATAATCCCCTTTACACATCATTTACTTATGCAAATAGGAGAAACAGCAAATAATACAGATCATTACATTCCGGAGGAGTACGGCGCACTCATAGATGACATAGAGAGGACTCAGCCACCAATGACAGGCAGCTATAGAGAAGTCATGGATGAGTTATAAAGCCCATAGAGGTCAATGAATTGTATTTAAAGTGCAAGTCCACCTTCAGCAGGATTTTCCAAAAATACCCTCTCCTCTGACTAGTGTATACAGCATGTAAAATAAGTATTGAACACGTCACCATTTTTCTAAGTACATATATTTCTAAAGGTGATATTTACATAAAATTTTCACCACAAGTCGGTAACTCCACATGCAATCCATACATACAAAGACACCAAAACAATGACATTCAGAAATGTAAGCTATGTGTAATAAAATGAAATGACACAGGGAAAAAGTATTGAACACATAAAGAAAGGGAGGTGCAAAAAGGCATGGAAAGCCAAGACACCAGCTGAAATCTATCAGTAATTAGAAAGCAATCCTGCCCCTTGTCAGTGCAAATTAATATCAGCTGGTTCAGTCTCAACCGATGGCCTATAAAAAAGGTGTCTCATTACCAAGGTGTCACACAACAAACATCTCATGATGGGTAAAAGCAAAGAGCTCTCTTAAAACCTTTGCAATCTTGTTGCTGCAAAACATACTGATGGCATTGGTTATGGAAGGATTTCTAAACTCCTGAATGTTCCAGTGAGCACTGTTGGGGCCATAATCTGGAAGTCGAAAGAACATAATTTCCCCATAAACCGGCCACGACCAGGTGCTCCTCTCAAGAGTAGTCAAAAGAATTATCAGAAGAGTTGTCCAAAAGCCAAGGACCACTTGTGGAGAGCTTCAGAAAGACCTGGAATTAGCAGGTACAATTGTTTTAAGCAAGCAAGTTGCACGACTTTGGGGTCACAGCAGTGTGAACCAAACCCATGCTCTGCAGCGGGGGCCCTTCCTGCCGTCTTGGGCGCCAGAGCCCAGTTCCAAGTGTGACCTTTGCACCCCTGGTAGTTCCGCCTCTGACACCAATAATATCTTTATCTGTCTGTAAGAGTGGCATTCTGGCAACCACTGTAAAGAGGCATTCTTACTACTAATCACCAATGTAAAGGGCATTTTTCATTGACCCCCCAATAAAATGGTTTCGGTAGGAGTTTCCCAAAACCTGAAGGAAAGAAGGTTGAAAAAGCCTGATATACACCGAGCCAGAGGTTACTCATACTATTACTATATGGGGCTAAATCATATGGCCCCAGGGGACCTTTGGTGACTTTGTCTGCCACCACCCTAAATATACACATTAAGTGCTGGACCCTTTGGGACCTAGGGGTTCATTTACGCTTTATTTGGGTCAGATGGCTGCTGAGACCCCTGCCACAGTCATGAAGGCTAATTTATAGCAAATACGTAGGTATTCTTACTTGGCCAACAATTGCATTGGAGTCTATGAAATTGATCTCATCCACACAAGGAACCTTTGGTGACTTTTCCACTACCACCCTAAATATTCACACTAAGGGGCTAATGCACGCAACTGTAGAGTGTACATTTTGGTGTATTTTCCCCACCAGAGGGCCCACAGATTTAGCATACAGCCGTCCATAACATTCAATGGCTGTACAAGGCTATATGTAGTATACACAAGTACTTGCATAAGTGATAACATGTGTTGTGTACAGGCGTAACAATTCTGCATCCAGAATTGTGCACTAGTATTATAATATTATTATGGGATATTATGGGACATAGAAACTTCATACCACCAGAGTCCTTGGTGTCATATAAACCAAGGACACTGGTGCTGCAGGCCATTGTGCTTCCCATAGTAAAAGTGTCATATCTACATATAGTTACAGGGAAGAGTTAATATCAATGACACCTTTTACAATTTACTGTAGTAACATTTAGGTGGTTCCTCTTAATGAAGATTAAATTATGAATTAATTAATCTTTCTTAAAGCGGAACTTCAGTAATTTTTCATCTTTCCATCTAATAAACCTTCTGCCCTTGTTGTTGTTTTAACTTTGGATAGTAAAACATTTTTGGTCATTAGCCTAGGCTTATGACATCATGTACAGCTCTCTCTCTCTCTCTCACTCTCGTGAGAGTTTGCCAGGAAGGGAGGGGGGGGGGGATGAGTCGTAAGAGGGCCAATGAGAGCTGCAGAGCTGAAGATGTGCCTCTGTCTGTCTGTATAAATCCAGGAAGTGAACAGGCAGCAGCTTCAGCTGCCCACAGTTAAAATGGATGCAGCCAGACTCAGTGGAGGGAGATTTCTGCAGCATATTTGGCAAGTACAGAATCACAGTATATATAAAATAATATGCAAAGTGGTTAGAGGGAAGCTTCAGAATGGCAAAGATGTTTTTATTACAAATTATGTGAGCAGATTGCAGTTGCTCTTTAATTATGTCTAAACTAACCAAAACATGTTTATAATTTTGAAAAGATAGGGAAAGGATTTAAAACCCCTGTCAGTATAAAGCGGAACTCCAGGTGTGATCTGTATTGCATACTTGCATTGGGTCGGGGTGTACCAATGTAAGTACACATATATTTTACCTGAGGGGCCTATGGAGATTTTTTTTAAATGAATACAAGGTGTTTTCTGATTGGCTGAGGTGGAGAGGAGGTGCAGTGATGTCACAATTGCCACCTTGCCCAATCAGAGAGTGCCTTGTAATCAGTAAAAAAAAAAGAAAGGCGTTTAGTAATGGTGGTGCCCAGAGAGCGCCCCCCTGTGGTCAGTGTGCAGAGGGGAAGACTCTTGGCACAGGACCCAGAAGATCCTGGCTATCACTGTAGTAGCTCTGAGTACTACATTGATTGTCAATGTGACCAGTGACCACTTAGGTATGAGATATTCATACTTACATCAAGCCAAGCTGGACTAATGTATGTAAACAGTGGGTGGGACCCTGGAGTTTCATTATATATTAATCTGGTATTGTTGGGATCATCCGATGGTTTGGTGATAGTATGACTTTGGAGAATCTGGACATTGGGCGGGCAGCTTCTACACATCGAAGAATCTCTATGGCTTGTAATAAGGATGAGTGAGTCTAGAGCTGCAGTGCCATGCCAGAATATTTTCGATTTCAGATTTAATTTTTTTCCAGTAACAAATTGTGACAAAAGCCAACGCTCAACCAGCTGTGAAAACTCACTTACTGTTAAAACATCTAATAACTTATTAATTTTTGAGTTGGCATGTAATGTTACTTTGTTTCTTCAAGCCCCAATGAAGGGAGCGCTGTACAGCTCCTGAAACGCGTTGCCCTTTGTAAACAATTTCTCTTAAAAATAAGCTTACTGTATATCTGGACCTGAATATTATGGTATGAGACGTCAGTTCTAGACTCACTCAGTATTATTCTTTCTGTTGGTTATATTGGATATGTTTTTCTGCTATAAAACATATCCAATAACAATATTTTAAAAATCAAATTTCTTCATAAATTTAGGCCAATATGTAATCTGCTACATATTTTTGGCACAAAAAAAAAAACAGTAAGCGTATATTGATTGGTTTCTGCAAAAGTTATAGCGTCTACAAACTATGCGATATATACTGGAATTTTTATCTACTCATTTTTTATTAGTAATGGCGGTGATCAGCAACTTATAGCAGGACTATGATATTGCGGTGGATAATCTGACATTAACTTTTGACACTTTGTGGGAACCAGCAACACTAATACAGTGATCAATGTTAAAAATATGCACTGTCATTGTACTAATGCCACTGTCTGGGAAGGGGTTAAACATCTAGGGTAATCAAAGTGTTAAATGTGTGCCTAGCCAGTGTTTTTGTGTGTACTGTCTGCTGCTTTCACTAAGGGATGTGCTGGATTTTGAAGAGTTATTCTAAGCAGAGGAATTGGCGCTGTCCAACTATATGTGTATAGGTGATGGTTCTTCCAAAATAACAAAGTGTTAATTTATAAACAAGTGTGTCAAAAATATAAAAAAAATGTTAATGTGCATGTAAAAATACAGAATTTTGTGAATGTGGATGGGCCACCTGTAGAGTAAAATAGAAAAAAAGTGCAGAGTGCTCTAAAACACATGCAAAAAATCCCATGTACAGTGGAAAGTGATATCTATATCTTAAAGAGTGATACCTATATCTTAAAAAATGGCTGAGGACCCAAATCCAATATGTAAACAATTATGGTGATCCGCATAAACAATTATTTGAAACACATAAAAGTGGAAACCTAAAAAAATATTAATAAGAATATATATGAAGGTGTATATAAAAAATATAAGAGAACCCCCGCCTATGTGCGTTACCAATCACAAACGTTTCGTCATCAAACCTGACGTGTTTCGCCACACGCCCACCGTGGCTTAGTCCTAGGGTCATGACTAATCATGACTAAGCCCCCGGTAGGCGGGGCAAAACACAGCGGGGGTGTGGCTTCTTGGCAGAGACCTGTAGGCTGAGGCCAATCCTTACTCACATGTCATGGTGGCTGGCTGGAAGAGCGGCACGTTTTCTATTTTTGACCAGAAGTCCCCTAATACGCAGTTTTCACCTGAACAAGTGTCACCCCAAAATGTACCCTCACTTTCTGTTCTGGTGACTCTTTGATTTTTTTGTATTCCTACTAAGACCCCTTTGACATGGGGGGGGACTCCGTAAAGCGCATCCACCTGGTCAGCTCAGCTGAGCAGGCAGACGGCAGGTCCGTGGCCGCTCCACTATGCAGAGTGTACACAGCCCCGCTGTTTTCTATGGGGCGGAGATGGAAATGGAATGCCTGTCCATTTCCATCCAACTGTCATCTGATCCGCCGAATGGATGGGGAATGGAACCCCTATCTGTCTGTTTTTGGCAGACAGGATTGGATGCTGGCGATGTCCGCTGACATGCGCCTCTCCATAGGGAGCAATGGCTGGCCCAATCACCCCTGCCTAAAAAAGTGACAGGTGGACCTGATAAGACCGCCCGTGTGAAACCAGCCTAACAGTGCCCCGGTAAGGCTGCTTCTTCGAGGCAATCAGCACGGCGAGTGTTAAACTGTATCAGGCGTCTCTTTCCTCTTCTTTTTTCCTGAGCGGCTCCCATTATGAAACTAATGAGCCATTTAGTTAAATCAGCTCTTTCTTTGCTCGCTGAAGATTTTTCAGATTAGCTGGAAAAGGATGATGTGTGCAAGCTTTTTCCACATACGAGGAAAGATAGGCATCGTGCCTCTTTGTTATATATTAGATACATTGTTTTAGTCTAATTTCAATTTATAAATAATTCAGGCAAGGAAAGCTTATCTGACTTCTAGAAGATGATTCTCAAAAATAGAATTTTCTGATCTTTCTTCATACGATTGATCTTTTATTGAAAATATTTATACCATACCGCAATGCGTTTTATTAGCAACACTTATATCTCTGATAAGGAACGACATGACTGCCTCAACACATATCCAAAAATATGGATACACACAATATAAGAAAGTCTTGAATTTAGTGCAGATGGACCATATACACCAGCTATTCTCAGCCAGGGTTCCGGTGGTTCCTCCAAAAGTTGCTAGGGGTTCCTTGAGCTGTGGCTCATTGACCTCCCATTTCATGGTGCCTGCATTGTTCCAGGACCCAGACCACTTGGGAAAGCCAGCAGAAAGAAAACAAACAGAGCCATAACTAGAACTTTCCATCGGCCCTTTCCTATGGTCCCAGGGGCCCTTCCCTCCGAGTCTGGGGCTCCTCCCACTGATCCCAGGCCCTTTATTCCGGTTGCAGGGCCCTTTACATTTCTGCGACGTTGGTGGAATTTGAGTGTAATAGACTGCAATGTTAAAGCACAATAGTCGCAAGGAAATCACAAGCAAGTCGCAAGGAGGTCACAAGGAAATCGCAAGCAAGTTGCAAGACTTTGGGGTCAGTATGAACCAAACCCATGTTCTGCAGGGGTGCCCTTTCCTGCCGTCTTGGGCACCAAGTGTGACCTTTGCACCCCTGGTAGTTCCACCTCTGACACCAATGATATCTTTATCTGTCTGTAAGAGTGGCATTCTGGCAACCACTGTTGCATTCTTACTACTAATCACCAATGTAAAGGGCATTTTTCATTGACCCCCCCCAATAAAATGGTTTCAGTAGGAGTTCCCCAACAACTGAAGGAAAGAAGGTTGAGAAAGGCTGATATACACTGAACCAGAGGTTCCTGATACTATTTACTATATGGGGCTAAAGCATATGGCCCCAGAGGACCTTTGGTGACTTTGTCTGCCACCACCCTAAATATAAACATTAAGTGCTGGACCCTTTGGGACCTAGGGGTTCATTTATGCTTTATTTGGGTCAGATGGCTGCTGAGACCCCTGCCACAGAAGCAAATACGTAGGTATTATTACTTGGCCAACAATTGCATTGGGGCCTATAAAATTGATCGAACCCACACAAGGAATCTTTGGTGACTTTTCCGCTACCACCCTAAATATTCACACTAAGGGGCTAGTGCATGCAACTGTAGAGTGTACATTTTGGTGTACTTTCCCCACCAGAGGGCCCACATATTTTGCATACAGCCGCCTATAGCATTCAATGGCTGTACAAGGCTATATGTAGTATAAAGTACACAAGTACTTGCATAAGCCATAATATGTGTTGCGTACAGGCGTAACAATTCTGCATCCAGAATTGTGCACTCGAGCGCATATGCGTGTTTACACAACTACTGGCCTATACACGTATATATATATCTACACAACAGTGTACCAAACCAAGCATAGTGTTAAGAACAAGCTAAACAAACTGGTTTGGAATAGACCTGTTCCCTGTGAGTGGAATTTTGGGTAAGGGTTTGCATAGATGGGCAAATATAGCATGCATTCAAATGCAATTTCTTGCATTTCAGATCAGTATGAAAATCTTCTGAGTTCCTTCAAAGGTGCATTTGATCTGTTGACCTTCTTCAGGCTGCTTTTGCATGGCCATGGACTATATGGGGAGAAAAGCAGTTTTGACCAAAGGAAGAGCCTGTATATTCAGGCTCTAAAGGAGCCGTTCTCAACTTTGTCCAGGCCAAGTCACCACCCACCCAACAGGAAGATTAGGTTCCATTTGAGTGTAGGCTTTCCTCTCCTCACCAGAGATCACCAGCCGTGGTGATGAGAGCTGGGGTTTCTTCCACTATGTGACCTCCAATGGGTGATCCAGTGGAAATCCCATCTATGTCGATGAGGAGGGTTATAGGGTAAGAATCACCTTTGATGTAATTGGCATAATAAGGAACTTCCTTCATTATTAGCGCTTTCCCTAAAAGGAAGTATCATACATACTTGTTAGGGCATTGATGTTACAGTAGGGCATTTACGTTTGCTATGGATCTTTTCAAACCTGAAGCAGTAGTGCTGAGCAATTGATTCTTTGCCATTAGTGTGCAGGGGGAAGCCGCTGGGCACAGGACCTGAAAGATTGCAGTTATCACTTTAGTAGCTCCAAACTGCATCCATCCATCCAAAGTATCCATCATAATGCTCGCAATGTATCCATCTATCCCTCTATTCAAAGTATCCATCATAATGCTTGTAAGGCATCCATCCACGCCACCTACCTATCCATCCATCCCTCCATTCAAAGTATCCTGTATAATGCTTTCAAGGCATCCATCCATCCATGGTATCCATCATAATATCGCAATGCATCCATTCATACATAGTATCCATCATAATGCTTGCAATGCCTCCATCCATCACTATATATATAAAGTATCCATCATAATGCTTGCAAAATTTCCATTCATCCATCTGTCCGGCCATCCAAGGTATGCATAATAATTTTGCAATGCATCCATCCAAAGTATCCATCATAATGCTTGTAATAAATTCATCAATCCATCTAAAGTGTCCATCACAATGCTTGCAATGCATATATCCATTCATCCATCTAAAGTGTCCATCATAATGCTTGCAATGCATCCATTCATTCATTGCAGTGGCAAGAGCTCTTTGGTCAGCATGACCACATGACTGCCCTGACCAATGAGAAGCACTTCTCTCTTCTGGGACGCCTTACTGGAATAAGAAGCCTCAGATGGGCTTCTCATTGGTCAGCACTTAGTACATGCTATTGAGAACATTATAATGGGTACTCACTCTAGGGCTTTGTATTGGTGTGTACGGTGTATAGACTGCTACACCCGCAGCAAGGGGCATCACAGCCACTTTGTGTTGCAGGGTCTGAAGGGGACTCCGAACGCTTGGATTCCTATGGTGGGAGGGGGTGGTACTTTTTGAAGCACCTGATTAGAGTCAAAGGCTCTAATAGGCTTCAAAATAGGGTGGGCTTGGGGCGCAGAGAGTGCGACTTGATCCTACCCAATTGTGTGACCATAGCAAATTAATTTTCGCTATTTTCACACTAACCTTCCTCCCCGCCAATCAGGAGGCAGGACGTCAGACCTGCTTCCTGATTGGCCAAAGCGCCAGGCCACCCTATTGGATGCCTGGCCCTTAGAAAGAGGAGCGAGGAGACTCACACTGGAGCGGAGGTCGCCGCCTCTGTGAGAGGATCTGCTTCAGACAGTGCTGTCTGTCAGAGCCACGCGTGTCAGAGCCGTGATCTGCGGGGGGGTGCAAGAGCCGTGATCCCCGCGAGTGGGGGGGATCGGTGGGCACAGATGGCTACATATGATGGGCACAAGTGGCTGCGTTTGATGGGCACAAGTGGCTGCATATGATGGGCACAGGTGGCTGCATATGATGGGTACAATTGGCTGCATTTGATGGGCACAAGTGGCTGCATTTGATGGGCACAGGTGGCTGCATTCGATGGGCACAAGTGGCTGCATTTGATGGGCACAAGTAACTGCGTTTGATGGGCACAGGTAGCTGTGTTTGATGGGCAAGTGGCTGCATATGATGGGCACAAGTGGCTGCATTTGATTGGCAAGTGGCTGCATATGATGGGCACACGTGGCTGCATTTGATGGGCACAATGGCTGCATTTGATGGGCACAGTGAGGCTGCAATTGATGGGGGGGGTTCAGTATTTTTCAGTTTGTTTGCGCCCCCCAAAAAAATTTTGAGCACCAGCCACCACTGGATGCCAGGATATTTGGAGTACATTTTTTGTAAAAAGCTGAGCCTACCTTTTAAGATTCAGGTGGGAAGGTGGGGGGAACCTAATGAGCTGTTTAAATCTTTGCATCCTACTAGACATAAACTCCGTTCTAATGCTCCACCATTCTCTGTAAGCAACGTAGGGGACGTGTATGGAGCAAAGACGGGAAGGATGAGGCGTGCGGTGAAGGGAACAAAATAATGGAACATGTGAGAAGAGATAATCACATTGCTGATAGCATTAGAGGAAAGGTGATAGCAGGAAGCACTTAACATGGACAGCTGATAAGAATGGGAGGTAATAACACAGTAACCTAACAATTAATAAACTCTCGCCAAGACAAAGATGCATTAATGTACAGCCTTTGTATCCAGGCCGCATTGTCCTGTGGGCATTGGTTTTCATCACTTCTTGAAATGACATTCAGGATGTGGAGACAGACAAAGATTGGATCAATAATGATCAGAAAAGGATCTCATGATTCCAGTGCAGTAGAAGTATCACTACAAACATGAAGTAAAAGTCATAGTTTGGTGGTCATGACAGGGCTATATGGAGATGCTCTATGATTCTTCTATGGTTAGATTTTGTTGAGTCTACTCTCCTTCCAAAAAAAAAGACCATAGATTATCCAATCATTAGCAAATAGTGGACAATGGATGCCCCATTTTGCTTTAATGGTTTGAGCATTCCAGAGTATTACCAGTAAAAAGTGGTCAAAGAACAAAATTTTAGTGGAGTGAAGAAGGGTAAGAACTTCTAATAGCAAAAAATAACCTGACGGAGGTTGTATCTATGCCCTACTTAATTCAAACTAGAAAAAAACATCTTTATATATACTTTGTGATGGTTCTTCTACTTTATTTGTTCATGATCTGTTTTATCAGAGGGCAAAGTGGAAACAGTGTGTGCTTTGCCCAAATATTCTGTGCTAATGTCCTTGTTACCATCTTGGAACATTGAAAGGTAAGGTTGGAGCAGTGGAGGTCAACTTTCTTGATATAGAAAGCCCCGAGTGTGTCCCCTGACATCACCAAAGAACCGCACATAATATTCAGTAGATGTAATCAAATGTTTCAGTAGATGCCTCAAATATTTGTCAAAGATGGCAGACATACAACTGGAGATGTCAGAGAATTGGCATGCTATAAGAGATGGTTAGAAACTACGCCATGCTACAGCTTTGTCCAGACCAAGTCACCACCGACACCCAAAGGAAGGTTCTGTTTGAGTGTAGGCTCTCCTCTCCTCACCAGAGATCACCACCAGTGATAATGAGAGCTGGGGTTTCTTCCCACTATGTGACTTCCAATGGGTAATCCATTGGGAATCCCATCTATGTTGGTGAGGGGGATATAGGGTAAGAATTACCCTTACCTTTGATGTCATTGGCCTAATAAAGAACATCCTTCATTATCACTGTAACTCTTTCCCTAAAACAAAGTATAATATGTCCTTGTTAGGACATTGATGTTACAGGGGGGCATTTGAGTTTTCCATGGATCCTTTAAAATCTGAAGTAATAGTGCAAAGCGAGTGACCCCTTGCCATTATTGTGCATGGGGGAAGCCGCTGGGCACAGGACCTGAAAGATCACGCTTATCACTGTAGTAGAAATTGTCCAAAACGTCTTGGTATGCTGATGCCTTAAGAGTTTCCTTCACTGGAACTAAGGGGCCAAGCCCAACCCCTGAGAAACAACCCCACACCATAATCCCCCTCCACCTAATGATTTGGACCAGTGGACAAAACAAGGTCGATAAAGACATGAATGAGCAAGTTTGGGATGGAGGAACTTGACTGGCCTGCACCTCAACCCGATAGAACACCTTTGAGATGAATTCGAGCAGAGACTGCGATCCAGGCCTTTTCATCCACATCAGTGCCTGACCTCACAAATGCGCTTCTGGAAGAATGGTCAAACATTCCCATAGACACACTCCTAAACCTTGTAGACAGCCTTCCCAGAAGAGTTGAAGCTGTTATAGCTGCAAAGGGTGGGCCAACTCAAAATTGGACCCTATGGACGAAGACTGCAATGCCATTAAAGTTCATGTGCGTGCAATGGCAGGCATCCCAATACTTTTGGTAATATAGTATATATCCAATTAGAAGAAAGGGGAGGAAGAGGCAAGGCAAGATGTGATTAGGTTTAGGGTGAAAGTCTGCTTTAAAAATTAAGGGATTTATTTCTATAAAATCTTTGAGCCCACTGGACGCGTTACTCATTTCATCAATTGCGTTTCTGGAAGCGATAAGCTATATACAAAGCAGCAAAGCTACTTCCAGCCACTGCGTTCGGCCAGCTCCCAAGGTTGAAAGGCTCAGATGACTAGTTCAATGAAGCCGCCGGTGAAGGGTGGACATTTGACAGGAATCCTTTGTTACGTTGATGGATGCGGCCCAGCCATGCAAAGATTCTGCGTTTCTCCGATCAATAAGCACAAAAACACCAGCAGAGCTTCAAACCTCCATAGATAACAGGGGACGGGAGAGGAGACGCGTGGACTGAGGCCTAGGTGAAGTGAAGGTTGTTATTATTAAGGACTCCTGTTGTTTCCATCGTCATTGATTTATCACCTCGGCGGGTGAATAGGAGGAGGTTGGGCTGACAGGGGAAGCCATTCATTTTGGGTTACATTTTTCATTCTGAAGCAAGACGCCACAAAATAATAATCAGCCGCTATATAATTAATGGCTGTGTTTCTTGGTTTTAGCAACGGCGCTCGGCCAGAGGTCCGGAATACAAATGCTTATCGAAGAACAATGTGGACAGTTCACTTATTAATGATCTGTACATCTGCATGTCAATGAAGGCCTATCTACCTAGGTGGATGGAAATTTTTAAATCAGTTTTTTTGAAGTCACCTCCAGTCCCAACTTACTTTGTTCTCGAATAGAGCAGAGAAGGTATGGATCCTCTCAAGTATTTGTATGCAGGCTTGTCCACTGACCAGTTTTTAGGTGGATGGAAACTTTTGAACCAATTTTTGAAGCCACCACCAGACACAACTTTCTTTGTTCTTGGATAAAATATAGAAGGTATGGAGCCTCTCTGAAGTTTTTTTTTATACCGGCTTTTCTACTGGCCAGTTTTTAGGTGGATAGAAACTTCTGAACCAATTTTTGTAAGCCAATTCTTAGCCCAACTTACTTTGTTTTGAAATAAAGCAGAGAATGGTTGAAGCTTCTCGTGTTTTAAATGCCAGCTTGTTCACTGGTCAGATTTCAGGTGGATGGAAACATTTGGTCCAATTTTTGAAGCCACATGCAACCCTAGCGTACTTTGTTCTTGGATAGAGCAAAGAAGGGTTGGAGCCTCTCTCAGGTTTTTTATGCCAGCTTGTCCACTGACTAGTTTTTACCTACTTTGTTCATAGACAGAGCAGAGAAGGGTTGGAACCTCTCAAGTTTTTTTTTTTTTATATAATGGTTAGCCCACTGGCTGAAAACTTGCAATACATCAGGCCATTTTTCTTTCCTCCCACCATGGACCTCTATGGTCTCTTCTGTTATAAATAAATAAAAAGAAAACCCTGCCTGTCGGTGTTTTTTCCTATTTTGACTTCACTGCCACTTTAAGGTCCCGTTTAAACCTATATGTGTGTGTAGAGGTGCATTTTTGTAGCTTTAGGCATGTGTGTTGTCATGTGTCAACGTGCGCTTCCTTGATGCAATGGCATGCACTATTGATGCTCATTTTCAATGGAATATTTACTGGAGGATTTGAAATGGATGTTGACCAAGGTTTAATAATGCTTGTTACTAAGACATCAAAACACATAGTATATGAGTCCATTGACTTCTGCGAGCCTCCCAACATACTAAGACACAGAATAAAAGACATACAAGCTACACTATATTACCAAAAGTATTGGGACGCCTCCCTTTACACACACATTAACTTTAATGGCTTTCCAGTCTTATGCCCTGTACACACGGTCGGAAAATGTGTGATAGGACCTTGTTGTTGGAAATTCCGACCGTGTGTAGGCTCCATCACACATTTTCCATCTGATTTTCCGACACACAAAGTTGGAGAGCAGGCTATAAAATTTTCTGACAACAAAATCCGTTGTCGGAATTTCCGATCGTGTGTACACAAATCCGACGCACAAAGTGCCACGCATGCTCAGAATAAATAAAGAGATGAAAGCTATTGGCTACTGCCCCGTTTATAGACCCGACGTACGTGTTTTACGTCACCGCGTTCAGAACGATCGGATTCTCCGACAACTTTGTGTGACCGTGTGTATGCAAGACAAGTTTGAGCCAACATCCATCGGAAAAAATCCTATGATTTTGTTGTCGGAATGTCTGATCAATGTCCGACCGTGTGTACAGGGCATTAGTCTGTAGAGTTCATAATTGAGTTGCCCTCCCCCCCTTTGCAGCTATAACAGCTTTAACCCTTCTGGGAAGGCTGTCCACAAGGTTTAGGAGTGTGTCTATGGGAATGTTTGACCATTCTTCCAGAAGCACTGATGTTGGACGAGAATGCCTGGCTCGCAGTCTCCCCCAAATTCATCCCAAATGTGTTCTATCGGGTTGAGATCAGGACTCTGTGCAGGACAGTCAAGTTCCTCCACCCTAAACTTGCCCATCCATGTCTTTATGGACCTTGCTTTGTGCACTGGTGCGCAGTCATGTTGGAACAGGAAGGGTCCATCCCCAAACTGTTCCCACAAAGTTGGGAGCATGAAATTGTACAAAATGTCTTGGTATGCTGACGCCTTAAGAGTTCCCTTCACTGGAACTAAGGGGCCAAGCCCAACCCCTGTAAAACAAGTTAGGAGCATGAAATTGTCCAAAATGTCTTGGTATGCTGACGCCTTAGGTGTTCCCTTTACTGGAACTAAGGGGCCAAGCCAAGCCCCGGTAAAACAACCCCACACCATAATCCCCCCTCCACCAAATGGTTTGGACCAGTGCACAAAGCAAGGTCCATAAAGACATGGATGAGCGAGTTTGGAGTGGAGGAACTTGACTGGCCTCCACAGAGTCCTGACCTCAACCCGATAGAACACCTTTGGGATAAATTTGAGTGGAGACTGCGAGCCAGGCCTTCTCGATCCAACCTCAGTGCCTGACCTCACTAATGCTCTTCTGGAAGAATGGTCAAACATTCCCATAGACACACTCCTAAACCTTGTGGACAGCCTTCCCAGGAGAGTAGAAGCTGTTATAGCTGCAAAGGGTGGACCAACTCAATATTGAACCCTACGGACTAAGACTGGGATGCCATTAAAGTTCACGTGCGTCTAAATTCTTTTGGTAATACATTGTATATTTTTAACCCTTTTTTTTAAACCCTTTTACTGCCAGAGCCATTTCTGCCTTAAGTAAAACCCTCAACCATGATATGCTTTAGCAGATACCCGGAAAATAAAATAGTGGTAGTTCCAATTTTAATGTCACATGATATCTGCACAACAGTTTATCGAGTGCAAATTCCAGTGGAGAGTACACTAAACATACTATACATAATTTTAGGGCATAGAAAATCAATATATTACCCGATAAAGATGTGGTTGCGCAGAGTAAATAGATACCCAACATGTAAAGCTTTAAAATCCCCCGCTGCCACCATCATATGACATGTCAGTGGTAGTAAATGGGTTAAAAACACGGCAGGAACAGGCGCTATTTATATTATGGGGAAGTTGGACACATTCATTTTAGCGCATAGCAAAGCATGCGTTAAAACGCAACAATGAAAATAGGCCCTCAAAGACTTTGATAACATTATTAACATCACAGGGATCTCTTTACATGTTCCTTTGAAAAGACAATACATTCCCTTGAAATCAGATACATTGTATCATCCATGATATAAATGTTTCTCCTTCAGGTAAGTAACATAACAAAGGATGTAAATCTCTCCAATTAGGATCCATCATTTCCTCCACAATACCCTTCCACATGGAGGAAAGAGCCGACTCCCTAAACCCCCGAGCCCAGGAAAGATTAATAGATCACTTTACGGAAGGGTGTCACAAATGATAGTCACCATCCGTCTGTCTGTCCCATGTTCTTAATACCCCGCGATGTATCATTGTGTTGATGCATGGCCTGCTTAATAATTCATTATTAATTTCTGTTATCTGTGCTAAGTGCCGGAAAGATGAATAACGCGACATTAAGGCGTCCCACCGACAGCCATTTTTCATAAGCCACCAAAGATCTCCTTAAATAAATGGGAATACAATAGGCCCCCTTCACAAATATATTATTGGAGATTAATACACTCAATACAAATGAGCTTACGCAGCTATAATAATAAAGGGAATAAAAATGAGCCAGACGCCGAAGTTTAAATAGAGACGGAACAGGGAGCTGGGAAATACGTGATAACAAAATGATTATGTGTTGGAGGATTGTTTATTTTCCGTAAAGATACATTTTATCATTAGTGCATTTAACTGAAAAAAAAAAAAAAGATCAATGTGACTATCAGCAATGGCTTGCTTCCTGCGACTTTGCTTTCAAGATTGTATTTCATTTTTAATACAAAGATTATTGATCTTGTGCAGCCTTATTAAACCTGTTCACCCCAGAGGAACTCAGATCTCTGGGAACCCCTGCTAAAATGAATTTATTGGGGATCAGTGGGAATAACAGCCATTATACTAGTGGGAGGAATGCCCCTTACATTGGTGATCAGTGGGAAGAATGTCCCTTACATTGGTGATCAGTGGGAAGAATGCCCCTTACATTGGTGATCAGTGGGAAGAATGCTCCTTACATTGGTGATCAGTGGGAAGAATGCCCCTTACATTGGTGATCAGTGGGAAGAATGCTCCTTACATTGGTGATCAGTGGGAAGAATGCCCCTAACATTGGTGGTCAGTGGGAAGAATGTTTTCCTACATTGCTGGTCAATAGGAAGAATGGCCCTGACATTGGTGGTCAGTGGGAAGAATGCCCCTTACATTGGTGATCAGTGGGAAGAATGCCCCTAACATTGGTGGTCAGTGGGAAGAATGTTTTCCTACATTGCTGGTCAATAGGAAGAATGGCCCTGACATTGGTGGTCAGTGGGAAGAACGCTCCTGACATTGGTGGTGAGTGGGAAGAATGCTCCCTACATTGGTGGTCAGTGGGAAGAATGTTCCTTACATTGGTGATCAGTAGGAATAATGCTCTTTACATTGGTGATCAGTGGGTAGATTGTCCTTTATATTGGTGGTGAGTGGGAAGAAGGTCTTCCCACTGATCACCAATGTCAGGGGCATTCTTCCTATTGATTAGCAATGTAGGAAAGCATTCTTCCCACTGACTCCCAATGTAAGGACCTTCTTCCCACTCACCACCAATATACAGGGCATTCTTCCCACTGACCCCCAATGTAAGGGTATTCTTCCCACTGACCACCAATGAAAGAAGCACTCTTCTCACTCACCACCAATACTGTATACAGGGCATTCTTCCCACTGACTCCCAATGTAAGGACCTTCTTCCCACTCACCAACAATCTAAAGGACAATCTACCCACTGACCACCAATGTAAGGAGCATTCTTCCCACTGATCACCAATGTAAGGAGCATTCTTCCCACTGACCACCAATGTAGGAAACATTTTACCCACTGACCTCCAATGTCAGGAGCATTCTTCCCACTGACCACCAATGTCAGGAGCGTTCTTCCCACTGACCACCAATGTAAGAAGCATTCTAGCTACTGACTACCATTGTAAGAAACATTCTTTCCACTGATCACCAATGTCAGGGGCATTCTTCCCACTGACTCCCAATGTAAGGACCTTCTTCCCACTCACCAACAATATAAAGGACAATCTACCCACTGACCACCAATATAAGGGGTACCTTGATCTGTGACTGAGCTGCATTCTACCCAGTGACCACCAATGTAATGTCGCGTACACACGAGCAGACTTTTCGACCGGACTGGTCTGATGGATCGAGTCCGGCGGACAATCCGATCATGTGTTGGCTTCATCGGACCTTCAGCGGACTTTTCCAGTTGAAAATCTGACAGACATTAGATTTGAAACATGCTTAAAATCTTTCCAATGGGCTCGAGTCCGGTCGATAAATCCGCTCGTCTATATACTTCCCACTGACTCCCAATGTAAGGACCTTCTTCCCACTCACCACCAATATACAGGGCATTCTTCCCACTGACCCCCAATGTAAGGGTATTCTTCCCACTGACCACCAATGTAAGAAGCATTCTTCTCACTCACCACCACAAGTGACAATGTGCAAGGTGTGGCAGGTGACGTGGCAAGTGACAATCCACATCTGGTGGCAGGTGACGTGGCAAGTGACAATCCGCAATGTGTGGCCGGTGACGTGGCAAGTGACAATCTGCATCTGGTGGCAGGTGACATGGCAAATGACAATCCGCAACATGTGGCAGGTGACAATCTGCATCTGGTGGCAGGCAAGTGACAATCCGCGATGTGTGGCAGGTGACGTGGCAAGTGACAATCCGCATCTGGTGGCAGGTGACGTGGCAAGTGACAATCCGCAATGTGTGGCCGGTAACGTGGCAAGTGACAATCTGCATCTGGTGGCAGGTGACGTGGCAAGTGACAATCCGCAATGTGTGGCCAGTAACGTGGCAAGTGACAATCTGCAACGTGTGGCAGGTGACGTGGCAAGTGACAATCTGCAACATGTGGCAGGTGACAATCCGCATCTGGTGGCAGGCAAGTGACAATCTGCAACATGTGGCAGGTGACGTGGCAAGTGATAATCCGCAATGTGTGCCAGGCGACGGTGGCAAGTGACATGCTCAGGACTCCCACTGATTCTGCATTATGGTGAGTTGAACCATTAAATTTTATATTACAATATATTAATAGAAATAACAACCACGGTGCTGGGATAATTGAAGTGCCAAGACCAGCCATTTCCTCGATAAATTGCCCACAAAAAAACGTATTTTCTGGCAGTGCCCCTCCCGAGACTAGACTCTGGATCCACCCCTGTAGTAACCTCTGGAGGAACCCTGGTGGAGAATAGCTGACCTAGTGGCTTGTAGACTGATTCCCCAGTGTCTGGACAAGCTGCCCAAGGGCTTTATCCATTGCATGTGGTATATGCCTGAGTTTTCCATTGTTCTGTCTTATCATTTTAATCCAATTATTAATTTTTAAGAATGCGGTAGTTCATGATAAAAGCTGAACTGCAGGCAGTCAGCTAAATACACAAATGAAATAATTCGAGAGCCCGATCCAGTCCTTATATTTACAAAGCTTGCTACATACCATAGTCCTGTCTGGCAGGAGACTCAGCATAGTCCTGTCTGGCAGGAGACTCAGCATAGTCCTGTCTGGCAGTGGACCAGTGCTCTATAATCTTCAACTGTATCCTGGCTTGATCTGTCACCTCACTTCAGCCCCTTTACTTATCCAGCTTGGTATTCTTGACCTGCTTTGAAATTGTCTTGCTTTTGACCTCACTTTGGATCTTTGCCTACCTATAAGCAACCCTGGTTTGCTCCAATGTCGCTCCCACCTACTGACTGTATCCCACTGCCTGTCCATTGCTGACTCCAGCCTGTTTCTAAACCCAACATCTGTTCATGGATCTTTCTTTTCTCACCTGTTCTTTGCTGTCTGCCTGTTGATGACCTGCTCTTGGGTGTTGCCGCTTTCTCTTTGGTTCTGTTTCTGTCAGGACATACTTTTTTAATTCTTACAGGTTTCTGAGCAGCCAAACACACTACGGACACGTATTGCCATTGTACTGCCTATCATACCTTAAAGAGGAACTGTAGTCTGCTCACATAATTTGTAATAAAACCATCTTTGCCATTCTGAAGCTTCCCTCCAACCACTTTGCATATTATTTTATATATACTGTGATTCTGTACTTGCCAAATATGCTGCAGAAATCTCCCTCCACTAAGTCTGGCTGGAAACATTTTAACTGTGGGCAGCTGAAGCTGCTGCCTGTTCACTTCCTGGATTTACACAGACACACAGAGGCACACCTCCAGCTCTGCAGCCCTGCAGCTCCCATTGGCCCTCTTATGACTCATCCCCCCTCCCTTCCTGGCAAACTCTTACGAGGGTTGGAGAGAGAGCTGTGCATGATGTAATAAGCCTAGGCTTATTACCAGACAAGAAACAGGAAGTGGGCTGTATAAGGTATTTACTGGCAGAAAAAAAATGTTTTACTATCCAAAGTCAAAACAACTAAGGCAGAAGATTTAATAGATGGAAAGTTGACTGAAGTTCCGCTTTAAATTGCTGATGCATATGCACTTTACAGGTATCAGAACCGTGCGAGTTGATGACAGGTAAAGGTGCCTAAAGGCATCAAAGATGTAGGCCTTCTCCAAAGATGGTAGACATCTTTTGCCAAGCCTTCTTGGGAGGAAAGTTGAACATTCAGGGTGCATTTTCTTTGCCTATTAATGTAATGTTCTCAATGGTGAGGGTGTCTCTAGAGCAGCCTTTCTCAACCAGGGTTCTGTGGAACCTTAACCTCCCTGGCGGTATGATTATTTCAGATTTTAGGTGCTGAAAGCGGTACCATTATTTTTGCATGGAAATGTGGCGTTTTATATTGTAGGCCTGTAATTCTTAGGAATAACTCACTGAAATCTGTCCAAACAAGAGTCTAGTAGACATCCTGGGTATGATAAAGTTTGAAACACAAAATCATAAATTATAATATAATAAATAACTATAAATAATAACAAATAATAATATAATAGTAATAATACTTTTTATTCAATAAATTTTAGTAAATAATATAGATCAAAAACACTGACATTTTTTTTGTCCAAACAAGAGTGCAATATTAGTAGTCATATTGCTTTTAGTAAACGTCTCGGGTATGGTAAATTTTAAAACAGGGTACAGCGCAAAGTCCGACGTCACAGTCAGGACAGTAGAACCGGGTTTCTTTTCTGGCTTTCCTTCCTGTGTCGTCACGTTTAGAGCAGCAAACCACACACATCCTTGTGGGTGCTGCCTTCTTTTCTGTTGGTGGAATGTGGTCCACAAAGTGTCGACCTGTCAGACGTTCCGGGTTCACAACGCCAGCAGCACGACGTCCAGATCGATTTACAGTGGTCGGTGTTTGGTGCTTCAGAAATATGAGTTCTGCAACTTTCCAAACGAAGTCTGCATGAATCACAGGCCTGTCACTCTTTTTTTTTAGAAGAATGAAAGCGTTCCACAGGCACTGTTCAAGAAGATGCCTGAAGATTTTTTTATAATATTTTTTTTGTTGCTTTCTCATAGCAGGGTAAAAAGTCATGGCCTGGTCAGCTCTGTCAACACCTCCCATTGTGTTGTTGTAGTCCATTACGACTTGAGGTTTCATAACATCTTTTCCAACTTTTGTACGTACCATGACAGTAGAGGTGTTGTGAATGGTACTCATTAGGCACACATCTTTTTTATCTCGCCATCTTAGTGCCATCATTTTGCCTTTTTGCCAGGCAACTATTTCTCCTGCAGTGAGCTTTTTTTTGGCAAAGGTTGGCGGCATGTCACGCCGGTTAGCTCTAACAGTCCCGTAAGCATCTGTCTTGTGTTGTATAAGGTACTCATAGAGTTCTGGAGAAGTATAAAAATTATCTGTGGTTACACAGTACCCCTGATTCAACAATGGCTCAATCAAAGTGAGAACAGAAGCGGTTGCCATTCCATATTGACTGAATCTGTCGTTGAATTTCGTCCCTTTCCCGGTGTAAAGGACCGAATTCCATATATAACCAGTGCTGGCTTCACAGAGCATAAATGATTTTATGCCGAATCGCGCTCTCTTAGACGCGATGTACTGTATCCAGCTAAGTCTTCCTTTGTAGGCCATAAGACTTTCGTCGATACTGACGTCTCTGTCTGGTATATAGGTCTGCTGGAAATTTTTCTGAATAATTTGATATAAGTCCCAAATTTTTTTCAGTTTTGGAGCTGGATGAGAAGTCTCATCAAATTCGTCATTGTTTTGAAAATGCAGATATTTCATTATGAGTGAAAATTTGTATTCCGACATTATGGTGCCAAAAAAAGGAGTGGCTAATATTTTGTTGGTTGTCCAGTACCACTTTTGCAGGGGTTTGCCCACCACTCCCTGGAGAATAATTAGGCCCAGAAACTTCCAGATGTCCTCCTTGGTCACTGGTTCCCATTTTCTGCTCCTTGAAAACCTCTGCGGTATAGCAGCTTGTTGTTCCTGGTACCGATTGGTCTCTGTAACAATTATTTCTATGACCTCATCAGTCAAAAAGAGTTGGAGGTATCCCAAGGGGCTGTCATCTTCAACCTCCACTTTTATACCAGGCGCTCCGGTAAACGGGAATCTTGGGGGCGCTGCGTGCTCTGTACCGCAATCAATCGAGCACGAAGTCCGCACATCACTGGGCAAAGTCGCAGGATCATCGCTGAAATCGCTTTCCGTGCCTGATGACGAACTTCCCCATGATTCGCTATCACTCACATCTGCAAGCGATTCTGTCTCGCTGTCGCTGTTTTCCAGCAGGTCATATGTCTCTTTTGATGTTGAAGCGCGCTTTTTGGATGCCATGGTCGCTTTGCAGTTTCCAGACACAAAGTACAGTAAAACTGCAGGCAGGGGCACTGGACAAAGCACTGGGGGGCAATCTGAGGTCAATTTTTTAATATTTATTATATTTTGTAATGTAATCCAATAGGATTACAATGTGTCAGTGTGTTTGTGCTTTATACATTTTGAATTTGCCGCCGGTTCCACCCCCTGCGTCGCTACGCTCGCAGGGAACGGAAGCCAGGGCACACAGTGGATCGGGCGGAAGATCCGGCCGCCGAACACAGCGGGAGAACATCGCGGGATCCCGGAGACAAGGTGAGTCGCGTCTTCCAGGATCCAGCGATGCGATCCCGAGTCTGGCTCGGGGTTACCGCTTTTGGTACTAAAATCTCACCCCGAGCCAGACTCGGGAATACCGCCAGGGGGGTTAAGGTTCCTCCAGAGGTTGCTAGGGGTTCCTTGGGCAGTGAGTAACTAACCACTGATACCAATGATCTTTTTAGCTACCTGTAAGGGTTGATTATTCCCAAAGGCCAAAAGTGTAAACCTCTTCCTTCCCAGTGACCATCACACTAATGTACCCTGAGCTGTAGATATAGAATATGTATGTGTCTTTTTTCACTTGGATTGTAGAATGAGGGTATGGGGAGGATGTGTGGCCCTCAGGTTCCTTCCTCCCCTGCCTTGTGGTGGTGGGGGTCTCTTCGGGAGAACCCCCTTACCTAGTACCCAGTTGGTTGGCTTTGGCTGACCATGAGGGAGCAGGGTCTGCCAGGCCTTTTAGCTAGGTGGACTTAAGTGTGCTATGCCCCAGTCAGGAGTCTGGCACCCTAGGGGGTCAGGGAAGGGTCCTTGCTCTACAGGAGGGGACCATAGAACACATCCCAAGTGCACTTTTTTGTATACTTTGATTTTTTTTCCCGTTTTTGCACACTGCACCGTGGGCTGGGCTAAAAATAAAAATTATTAGCAGTTGGCGCTATATAAATCCTGTATAATAATAATGATAATAAATAGCAGGGGTTCCCTAAGACTTGAAAGTTCTGTGTTAAATTATTTGGCAAAGACTACTCTAGAGCATCCAATCGTCGCAATCAAAAATGTGTACGTTCACTTGATGCAACCCTGCAGGACTGTGTAGTAATCCTTCATTAGAGAGATCACTCGCATGCGTGGCCAAGTATCATTGAATGTCTGTAGGCACTTTTAGGTGCTGACTTAATCTAATTAACCAAGGAACCTGTAAAATTTAGATATGTCAGTAATTAAAGTGATGAATCAGCAGTGCCGATAGCTATCATTGGCATCTACATATTTATAATCCAGTAATAACTGATACAATTCAGCTCCGTGTTGCTAGTTAAACCACATACAATCCCAGCTAATGACACATGTATTCATCAGGATAACGGTTCTCTAAAGCCTAAAGAAGTAGAACCTATCTATTGCCTAATGTCATCATCTTAATTTAGGAAACGCTTCTACCTTGGGAGTTCTTAAAGCACCATTCTCTGGTATTTGCATATTGATCTCGGTGGCAAATAAATATCCTAGTTTGCCAAATCAATAATTCATTAATCAATAACTTTTAGAAAGGGAAAGGTTTAATTAGAAATGAGCACATTAGAAGAAGATGGATTGAAATGTTGGAGAAAATTGTGTATAATGAGCTGGTGGAAATCTCAGAGTTGAAAATGTGTTAATAGTTCAATAAAGAAAAAAAAAGAAGCTTAATGTTTCAAATCCCCTCCCCTCAAAATCCATACATTATATTTTGCATCTGTTTCGCCTTGAATAAACATCATGTCCAAAGTCTATGTGGCTATCTCCAGGTCTTTCTGGTGTAGGAACTGGCTGACCATCGTGCTAAAACTGTCTAAAAGTGCATACAATGGTATGCCGCTATATGGCCAAAAGCAAATTATTCCAACACTATATGGGAAAATTTATGTAATCTTCCCTCGGAATTTTGGCGTTTAGGTGTTTCCAATGTAGGTTTCTTTACAGCTACAGAATACAAAGACATTTTAGGCAATTGAGTGCTTCAAATCTTGTGGCAGCAGTCTGAGGAAGGCCCATTTCTGTTCCATTATGACTGATTCATAAAGTCAGGTTTATAAAGGCATGGTTTGACCAGTTTGGTGTGGAATCAACTCATCTGGCAGTTTATAGAGTGGTTAAGAGATGACAGTCTTTAATTAAGGCCTAACATAGGTCTTTAATGACATGTCATCATGATTCTAGCAATATCCATTGCTCAAGCCCTAAGGAAGGGGGACACCTTTTCCTGAAATGTGAAAAATATATAAATCAGCGCAAATATGTACAAAAACAAATAACAGATAGCAGCTGAACACCAGGGTCAAAATTCAAAAATCCCTGAATAGAATATGTAAAATAGATGGTGCAGGGCTAAAATCAAGTCCATGGGTCAGACAATCAAACAGTATCCAAGTGATCTTCAGTGATGGTACAGCATGCAAATGAATCCGTGGGCATAGGTGAACCCTCCACCAATGATAAAGATGGCCTCTCACCTTAGCACGGGGACCCTTTAATTACAGAGGGTCAGAAACGCCTTCCCTTACGGGTAAATTGGATGTTAAACAGCAAATCCCGACCAGTCTGGATACAGCAGCGGACAGTATCTATACAACGTGAGTGACTCCCAAGACCCATGGATCATGTAAATAGAAAGGGACACACCATAGTGCTCTCCGCAAGATAAACATTTATTGGTGAAGTAAAAGAATAAAACTTACAAACATGGCACTAATCCAGTGCCAGATAATAAGCAGGTGTGTGCACAGGATGCAAGATGACCGCGGGTGACGTCACGACACTTCCTTCCGTACGCGTTGCGTCCCTGGGCGGGGACTTCATTAGCGGATTATTCTTTTACGGATATTCTTTTACTTCACCAATAGATGTTTATCTTGCGGAGAGCACTATGGTGTGTCCCTTTCTATTTACATGATCAATGTGTCTTGGGAGTCACTCACGTTGTATAGATACTGTCCACTGCTGTATCCAGACTGGTAGGGATTTGCTGTTTAACATCCAATTTACCCGTAAAGGAATGCGTTTCTGACCCTCTGTAATTAAAGGGTCCCCATGCTAAGGTCAGAGGCCATCTTTATCATGGGTGGGGGGTTCACATATGCCCACGGATTCATTTGCATGCTGTACCATCACTGAAGATCACTTGGATACTATTTGATTTTCCTGAAATGTGTTGGCTGTACTCAATGCTTCAAAAAGACTTCAATACCACTCCAATACCGAGCACTGTCACCCCCTTCCTGCCCAGGCCAATTTTCAGCTTTCAGCGCTGTCACACTTTGAATGACAATAGTGCGGTCATGCAACACTGTACCCATATGAAATTTTTATAATTTTTTCACAAAAATAGAGCTTTTTTTTGGTGGTATTTAATCACCACTGGGTTTTTTTTTATTTTTTGCTAAATAAACAAAAAAAGACCAAAAATGCTGAAAAACAAAACACATTTTTCTTTATTTCTGTTATAAAAGATTGCAAATAAATAATCTTTCTTCATAAATTTAGGCCAAAATGTATACTGCTACATTGCTTTGGTGAAAATAACCCAAATCAGTGTATATTATTTAGTCTGTGGGGAAAGTTATAGTTACCACATTGTATGGTATATACAGTGTACTGTATATAGCTGAAAATCGATCAGTCCTTATGTACTGACGGCCTATCTCATTTCTTGAGGGCCGAAAATGCCAGTACATATACCCCCCAAATGACCCCTTTGTTGGAAAGTAGACAGTCCAAGGTATTTAGTAAGAGGAATGGCAAGTTTTTTGAAGTTGTCATTTTTTTATCACAATCTTTTGGAAAGTAAATGAAAAAAAAAAGTTCAATTCAATGCAGTACAGAGACATTATTACAGGTGTGGTAGTGATCAGGAATACTAACTTGTGACAGTATGTAAAAAATAAATTAAAAAATGTAATAACTTTTTTCAGGTTTTTTTATTATTTTTTTTTTCTTTTTTAGTACATTTTTTATTTTTTATTTTTTTTGCATACTCTGACCAGAGCAACACAGTGTTACCATAGTAACACTGTGCTACTCGGAGAGGTTAACTATCATTGCTATTACACATGGTGCAGATGGGCTGTGACTGGCCCTGTCTGTACCATGTGATCACTGTGACCAATCACAGCAAGCAACACAAATGGCATGAATGAAAGCCATCCAATGTGTACAATTGTCATGTGATCTGCTGTGATTGGTCACAGCG